>NC_034603.1:5392072-5395708 GCF_900095145.1 Mus pahari | reverse complement strand
AGGGAAAAAATTTCTAAACAGAACAGCAATGGCTTGTGCTGTAAAATCAAGAATTGACAAATGGGACCTCATAAAATTGCAAAGCTTCTGTAAAGCAAAAGACACTGTCAACAAGACAAAANGGCCACCAACAGATTGGAAAGGGATTTTTACCAATCCTAAATCTGATAGAGGATTAATATCCAATATATACAAAGAGCTCAGGAAGCTGGACCCGAGAAATTCAAATAACCCCATTTAAAAAAATCGGGTATAGAGCTAAACCACAATGTATTTTTAAAGCTGGTTCATAGTTCTCTAAGAATGAGACTTTGCAAGAACTGTTATTATTTATAAATATTTATAAATAACCACTTTTACTTCCCCCACCACTTCTACAAAGAACAGGGAGAGAAGTTTGCTCAACTCAGGAGTAAGCACAGATTAGTATTAGTCACTGAAGTTTCATCTAGAAGAGGGGTGATTACAAAACGCTGCAGCTAACAGCAGTGTAACTCTTTAAAGCCAGATGTTGGAATATGTTCATCTACATAAAGTTCTTCCTAGATGCCCATTGTCATTGCAGAAAGCCAAATAAGAATAAAAGAAAAAAATCCCCGCATAAAGGCTGCTTATATTCAGATCTCAGAATAAATGTCACTTGCGAAGAGAAGATGAGTTTTCAAACTAAAGAGCGCCTCTCTTTGCTATACTCTTTAAAGGCATCTGTTGTTTAACATTAAAGTGCATTGCATGATTTTTTTTTTTAATTCCGGATTTTGTGTATCTTGTTTTGCTCGTATGTTAAATTTTAAACTTGAGGAAGAGAAGCAAGCACCTCACTCTTTATGATAAGCCAAGCATTTACCCTGAACCCTAAGAACACAGTGAATATTCAATGCGTTTTATGACTGTGGCTTCAATATGGCTTTCACCCCAAAGTTCATGCTTTGAGAGCGTGTCCTCAGTTTGGTAGTAAAAGGTTGAGCCTTTGGGCCATGAAGCCCATTGAATGGCCTTCACGCGTTTGAGGCTGTATACTTGACAAGACTGTAGGACCTCAGCTGCTCTGGTTTCCTATTTTGAGATGAGACTGCTACATAGTCTCATGGATGCCATCTGCCATGTGGTGACATAGCCAAGAAGGGCCCTTTTTAGAGCCTACACAATGCTGTCTTATAACCTCCAAAACTATGAACTAACTAAACATCTTTTCTTTATGAAGTTAGACTTCCTTGGGCATTTTGTAGGGTAACTCAGAATAGACCAATGTGTACAGTGAATTTAGGAAAAGAAAAAAAAAGGAGGAAGAAAAAGAGCATAAGATTGCATTTCCTGGTTGTAAAGTAGCATCCAATTCTAAGATTCTGTGCTGTGATTGCTTGTACCATGTCTAAGGACAAGAAAAAGGGTCCATATGCCAGGAACACAGGGAACAAGAACTTAGGAAGGAGAGGGGGCTATGAAGCTGATCCGAGACACATGTGTGGCAGAAACCCAAATGGTCAAAAGCAGATTAAAGAATGGGATGGGATACCTGCAGAAATTAATTTATTGAAAGCTCACTAGATGCATTATAGTTATTAATATATTATAGTTTATAATAATACATTAGCATATATTAATACAATATAGAATAATGTAAGTAGTTTATAATATTCAGACACACATACTGAAGTCTGAAAGACAAGCTTATACAATGATATTTAGAGCAAAGATGGGCAAATGTTTTCTGAAAGGATAGTCAATATTTTGAGCTCTATCAACTGTGTATGGCCCATCCGCACTCCTCACTGCTCCGTGCAGATGAAAATAGCCAAAGGCGGTATTAATGCAGATAAATATAGCTGCGTTCCAAGAACCTCTTTCTTAGAAAAGCAGAGTCAGTCAGATTTGGCCCATTGATCTCTGTTTCAATCCTTGACTGAGAAGTGCGTAAGACCATGTGCACTTCTAGTGTCTGAGATGGAAATCCAAACATCTGTACCACTTCCAGGCACGCTGAACCCAAATCTCTGCATTCATTGAAGTCTAAAAGCCTTCAATAAACAAATTGCCCCCACTGTAATTTTATGCAGCTTAACATAGTCCATTCATGCTTCTATAATAAAATATCTGAGGCTACATGATTTGTAAAAAACAAAAATGTATATCTCATAGTTGCAGAGGGTTAGTTACAGAGGGCAATTGAAGATAAAGATACCATCCATACGCTGATGTCTTATAAATGCATCAGATTTTGGTATTTGTACGGGCCCTCTTGTTGTAACTTAGTTTTAGGAGAGCAAAACAAGGGTCGGACTCTTCATAAAAGGCCTCATCAGATTCACAAGGGTCCAACACTTGTGAACTAATAGCCTCCTAAAGGCCCCCCTCTTAATACCATCTCATTGATGATTGGGTTTTAGCCCATGTATTTGGACATGGAAAGTTCAGACCACAGCAATGTGGAAGTTGGACCATTTATTAGGTGCGGACAATTTCAACTGGTTGACTTAGGCCAGCGAGGCTATGAGCCAATGTTTGAGATGTTCTGTGACCTGGTAACAGCAAGAGGCAGAAAGTAAGAACATGAAAACAACAGGGAGTGGATTAGAGTATATTGCTGGTAGGGAAGAGAGAAAGCTCCGTGCAGATATTGCTGAGGGCATCCACCCTCCCTCTGAGTTCCCTGGTTTTAATTATTGATGCTAAAAATACATTTTCCTTAATTGTTTTGTGAAAATAAGTTAAATAAAGAAGAAAGCTATTCCATACATGCACAGGCAAACATTACACTTCTTTCACATAAACACAGGGACGATTCCTCTGAGTGTGCCTATTCAAATTTCGTTGCAAAATAACACCCACAGACCGTATTTCCAACCACAAAATACTGTGACAGTAAGCAGACAGCACAAGAGGGCCTGTTATGCTTTATAGATTGCAATGATTATATTGTGGAGCAGTAGATGCATTTGTTGCTGTTCATTCTATTTCACATTTGCATTTAAATTCTCGTGGAACAAAGATAAGATAAAGAGGAAAACAAATGGTGCTTATTTGCTGTTGTATTGAACTCCTATTATAAGTATTGCTTTAAAGGAGGGTGAAGCTTTGCAAGAGAGCATCCCACGTGTTTTTTTTTTTTTTTTTTTTTTTTTTTTATAAAACATCAGCTACACACTCAATCCTCAGCTAGAACTATGCAGGGAAACATATCCCTGAGGCTTTAATAAAATCATAAATCAATAAGGAATAACCCAAAATGTGGTTGAATACAAGAAGCAAATGAAACACTCAATACTCTCCTTACCCATCTATTCACTTTGTATTGATACTAGGAAATCTAGGATTGCAGCTGAATTTTGCAATCCTAGCCTTTTTATTGGGTCCAATTTTTTTTAAAGTGATACACGATATGTGTGGTTTTCTCTTTCAAATAATCTGTGCAACCATAGCATGATCCTTTGATGAATATGTAAATCAGTTCTGCAACCTGGGTAATTCTTTCTGCTTCTCTAAGCTCTTTATTTTGCTGCATGCCAAGGAAACTTCCTTTTGTAGAGTTCAATATGACTTTCTTGTAGGTGCATGTTGGGGTCCTTTACTTATGCAAAATAATACATGTGCTCTTATCCTTGTGATTTTTGCCGTGATAAATTCTAAAAAAAAAAA
>NC_034603.1:5364030-5391962 GCF_900095145.1 Mus pahari | reverse complement strand
GGAAGGAAGGAAGGAAGGAAGGAAGGAAGGAAGAAGAAATTTCATCACTTTCTCTCAAGTTATTAAATTGAATATTAATGTCCAGAAGTTATTTGCATTATTATTTTCAGAAGATATGCTTCTGAGCCAGATGGCTCATTGGGTAAAGTGTCTACTGGAGAAGCAAGAAGACCTGAGTTTGATACCCAGCACATATTTGAGAAGCTGGGTGTGGCTGCACATGTCTATAACCTCAATGCTGGGGGAGCAGAGGAAGGTGGCTCCCTAGAGCTCATTGACCAACTGGTCTACCCACTTAGTAAGACTTAAGTTCAGCAAACAATCCTATCTCAAACAAAAGTTGGAGAATTATCAAGCAACACACTTAGTATTGACTCCTGAGCATATGCACACATGTACATATACCAACCAAACCCACATAAACATGTGCACACAGCACACACACAAATCAATTCCATTTTGTATAAATATACCTGAGATAGGTAACAATCAATTCAATAATAACAATAAATTACAGTACACAGCCTTGTTTTCTTTGGCTTTGCCACCTTTCTCTAAGGAAAGAGCGTTAACCAAGTCTTTTTTTAGGGATTGACAATGAGAGTCTTGGAAGAATTTTCAAAGTCAGTCCTAGAGGATAAGTCACATCACACGAAAATTAAATTTGGTTTTGTTGTCAGATGAAAAAAAAAATTATTTTTAAAACCTCATCCTTAATCTAATCACCTTTCTTAATCACCTTTCTTGGCTGTGTGTGTGTGTGAGTGTGTGTGTGTGTGTGTGCACACGTGTGCACGCACACACACATGCCTGTGAGTGAGTGAGGAAATGTGTGTTCATGTAGAGACCAGGGGTCACCCTCAGAAATTATTCCTCAAAAACTGTCCGCGGACAACCTTGGTTTGGTTTGGTTTGGTTTGGTTTGAGTCAGTCTTTCCCTGGGACCTGAGGCTTGCTGATTATGTTAGTCTGGCTGGTCAAGGAAGCACTAGGATACACCTCCTCAGTATTTGAATTACAAATTGGAGCCACCATGCCCAACTGTTTATGTGGATGCTGGAGACAACTCAGGTCTTCAAGTTTGCATAGCAAGCATTGTACTGACTGAAGTATCCCCTATTCTCTTTCATAGTTATTCTTTGAGGCACACTGACATGTTAAAGCCTGCCAGAAGTACTGAAAGAAATGCTTGCCAATAGCATTGTCTTTTCCAAACTTGTTTGTAGATTTAAAAAAAAATCTGATAATTCACAATAGAAGCTATATTTTTATATGCAATATGAAATATGTTCCAAAACTCTGACATGAGGAACAAGAAATACCTCTCAGTAACTGTATCCCCCTGCTTATACTAGACATTTTGTATCCTCTAATAAATGAAATATATGCAAATATAGATATGTATGTTATCTAAGTCTGTATTGTATCTTTTTCTGTCCTATTTGTTCATCTATCACTTATCCAGCAAGCATTTTAGGACTTTTACTGTGCTCAAAACAATAGCATGCTTGGGACACATCTGTTAGAGCATATTTTTATTTTATTTTCAAAATATATGAAAAACTTCATAGGCAATAAAAAGAACAAATTATATTTTAAAATCAGTGTACTGTAGTGCCTTGAATATGGAATTTTAGAACCTTAAGTCAAGCATTCAGATGAAATGAAAAATAATAGATATTTTCCCTAAGATGTCATTAGGGCACCTTGAACTGAGGAACACGGACCTTATTTATTGTTGTGGCTCTCCCTGGAATACTAACAATGACGCATTTAAATAGCTTATCGTTATGAATTTAAGAATCAGAAGCAAATAAATTCAAAACCATTAATTCTAGCCTCTGTGCCTTAGCAGAATTTCCATTATCCACACTGATCCCTTCAAATATTTTGAAATCAGATCATAAACAGCATTTTATAAGCTTTCCAACTTAAAATGTGAATTGAGAATTGCACTCACCTGGCCCATTTTTTTCCCCAATTGTAAGTTCAGTTGGGTTAGAAAAATCTATTTTTAGGAGCTGTAGGAAGCATTTAAAAAGTTCATAGCTGCTCCAAGCCTTGGATTTGAATAATAGCCCTTGGAAAAAATTATTCTGACTCTCATTCTTGTATAGCCAGCACTACTTGAGTGATGTCAGTGGAGCTGAAAAGGGCCTGCCAAGCTCATTTCGTCAAGTGGTTTCACAAACTCTACATCTTATTAATTACTCTTTTCATTTGTTAGTAGAAACCAAGTTCAAAGTGGCTCAAGTCAATAAGAACAATAGTCATGAATAAGTAAGTTCTAAAGTAGTTTAGGAGCTATTGTCTCCTTTTACCTCACAGTTCAAGGTTATAATTTGCTTTAAGTTTAACTCAAGGCATTGGTGCAAACTCTCTCTCTCATGAGATGTGTGTGCCTCTCTCACTTTCTCTCTCTCTCTCTCTCTCTCTCTCTCTCTCTCTCTCTCTCTCTCTCTNNNTCTCTCTCTCTCTCTCTCTCTGTGTGTGTGTGTGTGTGTGTGTGTGTGTGTGTGTGTGTGTGTGTGTGTGTGTGTGTGTAAGTTACAGGGATCTCACCTACAGCTGAAAGCACACATAATCTTTATAGCCTGAAATTTCCAAGCCTTGCTTATTCTCCTTGGTTAGTCTCAGAGTTTGCCCCCACTGAATGGCTGTCCTCGACTTGTACGATTCTGCTGCACACGATAATTGTACCATCAGCGGAGATGAATAGTCTAAATTGTCAAACTCAAAAAGTATTTGCAATCTTAGAATTGGTGGGAATGGGTAAAAAGGAGAGATGCGGAAGTGGTGTTGGGCTAGTGAAAGCAGCAAGCTCCTGTTAGAGTTATCACTCAAGTGAACATTCCCCTAGAATCACAGAGTGTAAAAGTCACTGAGCAGAGGAGTTCCCTGAGCTATGCAGATGCTAAGTGAAAGACAGATCTGCCCGTTTCTCCATACTGCTGTTGAAGAAACTGCTCAGGTTCTCCTGGCTTGGTTGGGATGATCTTGCCTTGTTATTATTTACGGTGATTAATAGCGCCACCATTAATTTCAAAAGTATTCTGGTTTGCTTTAGAGATGTTATGGTCTCTAGATCCAAAAGAATCACTGGTATTTTTAAATATGAATCTAAACCAATTGTAAAATTTTTCATCTAGTCCAAGGCATTCAATTTGGTACTGATTCCTATGTCCTGGCTGACTAATTTAAACATCATGGGATATCTGAACTCAGCATCTACTCCAACATCCAGTTTGGTTGTATCTACTAAATAACTACTTTTAATACTCAGCATTGCCTCTTGAGTCTCCCTCTTTCTCATGAGGTAATTCTTTTCTTCTGAAACCATGTCTTGGGAGCTTGCTGCTCAGAGTTTAATCCTTAGAACCGCATCATCAGCACTAACTGGGGTATATTAGTAATGCAGACTTGGGGGTCCAGTGTATCAAATTCTTTAGTTTAACATGTTTCTGAGGGTATTTGTATCTACATTAAACCTGGAGAGGGCCTATCATTAAAGTGTCATTTTCTACATTGGCTGCCTATTCAACCCCCCCCCCAGCTTGCTCAAACAGATCTATAGATATATATCTCTAAATAAATATATTAGGTATATAATGTACTTAAATAAAATTTTAGATGATATATAGGTGATAGATGATAGATAGATAGATAGATAGATAGATAGATAGATAGATAGATAGATAGTAGACAGATGATAGATATAGGCAAGATGATGAATAGATATGGATGGATGAATGAATAGATGGATGGATGGATGGATGGATGGATGGATGGATGGATGGATGGATGGATATGAATGGCCTTCTTCTCAGACAGGCTAAATTAGAATATCTGGGTCTGGGACACTTACTGTAACACTCCTTTAGCCTGTATTTATGTGGGTGATATACTGTCAGTTTTGTATTTGTCAGGAAGCCTTTTATTATTCGTCAATGAATGGCAATTTGGACCAATTATAAAACTGTAGGTTCACATTTATCCGCCCTTATAGTTTTAAGATCGATTTTACTCTTTTGTAACTTTGGGGAATCTGTTGAAAATACGTTCTTTCCTTTGAAGGCAATCTAAATTCAACTTCTGGACTTTCAAAGTCTCTGTTGTCTATGATGCTAGACAGCTTGCCTTAGTTGTGTCTAGATACTAGTTTATATCTATTATCATGTGTATAATCATGAAGATTCATGTTTTTTCACCACATTCGAAATTTTAAGCCATAATTTCATCCCATATTCTGTAATTCCTAGATTTTCTGTTTCATTATAAAGTTAACATTATGTAAGAAATATTCATTTAAATTCCTATGTGTTCTGATTCGGCCTTGCTTAATCTCTTTGTCTCCTTCTTCATCATTATAGATAAAATCTACATGTTTCCAGCTCTAATCTGCAGCTGAATGGATATACATAGAAGTTTTATTTCAAGGATTTTATTTTTTCCTTCCATGAATTTTTATTTAGAATATATCATTTCTAGAAGTTCTTTTTATAATCTGACTAGTCTTTTCTTGAAAATATCTTACTCTTTGCTCACTTTTTTTACTTCTTTTTTAAAAAAATTAAATATAGTATGTGTCTATTTGGATTTCAGAAATCTGCTACCTAACCTTGTTTTTGTTGCTCCTGAAGAATGTGGTTGATGAATTCCTATTTCCTCATTTGTTTTGCAATTTTGGAGAATAACCTCATATGACCTGAATTTTACCCATAGGTGTTTTGTGAGGCCTCAGTTGAAGATGCATAATTCCATCCTAGCACAGGAATGTGTGTTGGCGACTGCCAGGTCCTATAAGGTACAACCAGCTGAAGGCTGTTTTGACTTCTTGCTTTGATGTTTCCTGGAATGTGCCGGCTATGTAAATTTTAAATCCCCTATCCTTGAATGCAGGCCTGTGGCCATGAATAGTTCAGAAGGCATTTCTTTTCTTCTTTCTAGAAATCAACATCTGACAAATAAAATTCCCTTGCCTATCTCTTTGCTGAACTAGACATTATTTTAGTGCAGTCTTTGCCCGAGGAGATGTGCCCTGGCTTTGAGTCACTCACAGAGTTGATGAGGAAAAGAAGGCTCTCTTTGGACCTGCCCTGGGTCATGCAGCACCTCACAGGCATATGTGGTGACACAATCCAGAGCTACTCAGAGTCCGGTTGTTTTCTTTCCAAAAAAAAAAAGAAAAGAAAAGGAACTACAAAATGCCTCTGCTTCTAATAAGAATGGCTTCAACCTTTGCTGCTAGCTGGACAAGTAATAGCAACTTCAGGTATTCCTAATGGTTAAGTCTGATGAATTATAGAAATAGGTTACTTAGATATATTTTAAGAATCATAAGAACATAAAAAAGTCATATGGGATAAGACTTATAGTGCATACTACTCAGTATTTTGTCTTTTATAGTAGTACCAGGGGACATGCTTGTGACATGATGATGGTTGCCCTTCGTAATATTGTCCTCAAAGGGGGCATCCCTAACCGGGGGAGATCTATCATCCAAGAATTTCTCGAAAGTCTTCCTGAACTCTCATTACATTTTTGGTTATACAACCTTAAGGCGCTGCTTTATATGGAATTGATCTTACACTAGTCAGGACATAGGCTAAATAACCCTGAAGTCTTTTTAAAATACGATTGTAAGTATCATAAATCTTATTGTATAAGTAGACACTGCAGGTGGAATGAATACAGTGACTTACTGTGAGGATGACACTCTGAAATCAAGCAGCCTGTCTGTGTGCCAATGCAGGCTTTATCTCTGTGTCCCAATTGTGTGACCTTGAACAAATTCTACTTTTGTAAACCTGCATTTTTTTTTTCTCTTAGACAAGGATGGTGATTTGGGAATTATCTGGGATTTCTGAGAAGAAAAAAAAAATGAACAAGATAACAACCATAAAATTACTTAATATAAGCTTGACCTACAGCAATCAGTCAAATGAAACTGTCTCTATTGTTATTGTTCATATAGGCATTATGGTGAGGGAATAGACAGTTTCATCAGGGTTAAAAAAAAAAAAAAAAAAAAAAAAAAAAAATAAAAAAAAAAAAAAAAAAAAAAACTCTCTCCCCAAAAGTGTCTAGGTCCCAATTTCATATTTTTTTAAATATCAGGAGTTAGAGGCAGAAAAGATTATGAAAGAAGGGGAAATGATGCTTATACCTTAAAACTGTTTAAAATTTTATGGGTAACAACACATACTAACAACACCAACCTTTCAGAAATTGCAGTCGAAATATGAGTTTGACATAGGAGTCCTGCTTTGTGAATAACAGAGATATGAACCAACCAAGTGAATAAGGTCACAGTCTATAAGGTCACATCATGTATTCTACCTTGGCAAAAATTGATTCTGATATTTAGTTATCGGATTCTGTCAATTATTTTACTTACTATTCCCCTAAAATAACTCAAAATTCAAAAACCAAAGAAACACAGTACATAACAACTCTCATATTCATAAAATGGGATGTTTTTCTCCTGCCAAGTGGCCTCTCTCCTCTCTCTTAAATGTCTCAGTCTGCCCCGACATTTACTTTGCACAAGTAACAAAACTCAATTTTCATTGACATTATCTTCTAAATACAATCAGATCAAAACTTGCTAGCATCCTTTTCAGTCCTCTCCTGCAAGCCGATAATACAGGATGGGGGGCCTGTTCAAGCTTCCACTTCAGTAACCGCTGATTTCATTGTTTGAAATGTTCTGGGTGGTTCCCACTGGACCAGAGTCAGGGGTAGTCATGGCAATCACGCAACTTCAGCAGCAAAGATGCAAGATGTGGCATTTGTCTTTAATTGGACTTCCATCCTGTTGGGTGTGGGGACTCCCAGTCAGTCCCTGAGGTTAGCCTGTACCAACTGCAGCCTGTGCCAACAGGGACCCTTGCAAGCACACGTTTATCATTTTCCCTGGGGCCCTGGGCTTACATCTGTGGGTGCAACTTCTAAGAAATGGGAGTGATTGTTTACAAATTTCTTACTCAGTTCACACAGCTGTCAAGTGCCTTTGGTGACATTTTCAAGTTCATACTAAGCCACTCAGTCTGTTTAGAGTTGATGACAGATGGTACAAATGCTTAGGCTTTTAACTTCTTATACCTCAGTTGCCTCTCCTGTTAAATGGGATTGTCAAAAATTAAATGCATTTAATAGTCTTAAAATATTGAGCTGTTACAAATAAAAATTATTCACTGAATTAAATATTAGTATAATAGATAAGTGAGTTTACATGGATATTTATATATGGCCTGTGTAAAGTATTAGCTTTTCATAAGCTGAAGACCAATACAAGTATGTATTACATTTCTTTTTACAGATTTTCGTAGAGTCTCAACTATCTAGCTATACATAGTACATGAGGTGGGCATTTGGAGGGACTTTAAAAATTCAATAGCAATTTTACATACACTTGCCATAGCCAAATATCTGAAAGGAGAAAAACCCATTGAATTATCTGGTTCATTTCTCAATTTTGGATTGAATAGTTTCATGTTGGATTTTCTATCAGACTTTGTGTGAGATTAAAAGGGTTTCTTGGGTGTGGTGATTTTGAAGTATTGCAACTCAGGAAAACAGTCAAATAGTCTCAGGAAAACTGTATGAGTTGCACATTAGTATACATTATTACTGCCAGTGAGTATTCTAAGTCACTCTGATATGATGGTGTTGTGCTACTAAGAATATATAGCCTTAATGAAAGTGTGCCAGAAGAGAATTCTGTCCTTAAAGCTGTCTGTAGTCACAAAGGCAGCCCACTGCTAAACCATAGCTGGCTTAAAATTATATGCTCACGTCTGGAGGGCGATGGGCTCTAGATTGGTCCATCAGTTCAGCATTGTCTTAGTGCCTCCATGCTGGCTAGGTTTAGAGTCACTTTGGGTAGCCCAGACTTCAAGCATGTTACTCTGGTATGACAGCAACGAAACCAGGAAGCACAAGCCTGACAGAGGGTCTATGTTGAACATCTCTCTTCTTTCATCAGAGACTAAAATCATCTTCTGGGTCCCCGGGATTGCTTCCCTCTTGTTTCATTAAACATTCATCAATCAGGCAAGTGCGTGGCATCAGTAGATAATTATACAGACCCTAAGTCATTCTCCGAGAAAGTGAGGGGCCAACCTCCTCTGGGGACTTGTTAACATAAAGAAAAATGAGACTGAATAGGAAAGGAGAAGGGTAGTTGGAAAAAAATAACTCTTGGCCATTGAGTAGACAAACAATATTTGTCATGTGCCATGGATGGGAGAAAGTCTGACTCTATACGGTCCACTATTGTTCTTAGGCCAGCCATTTATCTCTCTGGTATTAGAAGTTCTTACTAGCGATTTCCCACATGCAGTAGTATAATGACAATGGCAGAGGTGACGGCTCATGTTGAATGGAACAGATAACTAGGTCCAGGGCCTCAATACCGCTCGGTGCCTCTACCTCTGAACTTCGGGTGGCCAGCAGCCTTTCTACGAAAGAAAACAGGAAGCATCTCTCCATTTTGAAGTTTATTTCTTGCTGCAAATCAAATAAGATATTGATCTTTCATCTCAGGAGAAAGTCTTTTATTGGCCCTTTGATGCCACAATCCTCATAACAAAGTCCCCACTGAAGAAAATATGGTCTGCTTTCTCACCTTTGAAAAGCTCGACTCTGTTTGTAGACCTCTGTATGTGAGTGGAATGCTTATACACTCCCACCTTCCTGGGCATCTTTCCTTTGTTTACTTAAGGATGCCAGTTCAAGGTTGTTAAAGCAAATCTCCACTCACTCCTCTAAGACCCCCTTTATGAAAACAGAGACCCAGGTTCCTGTGTAGATGATCAAACCCTTGTTTTACAGGGACTGACTTTCTGCCAAGGTCTGTAGTTCCATTTATATCCCTGTGTCTTATATGGTAGTTTCATCAGCTAATGATCACACTGGGCAGTTTATTTTAGAAATATTATCCCCGTGATCAATGCTTTTACTCCACAGGTTATTCTCCACTTGCATTAATATAAACTGTAACATCCATATCTTAAACACCAGCAAGGATCCCTAGAACATCCCTTAGAAACAAAAAGTTGCCAGTGTAGGTGAATCCTCCTCTTGGATTTTAGACGTATCCTCAAAGCTTGCCAAGAGGCCCTAAGTGAGGATGATGTGGGAAACCCTGACTTCGGTGATACAGGCCTAACCTGTGAGATAATTGCTCAGGAGTCAAGAAATGACTGAGCTGCCAAGAAGGCTGCATTTTAACTGGCCATGTGTTACCGTGGTATGCTCGATTGCTTGACCTTTAAAAACAAACAGCAAAATTTAAAAATAAACAAACTAAAAATGAATTTGGACAGAGATATTGCCAGGGAATCAAGTGTCTTGGGTCAAGGAGTAGTTCTCAGAATTCTGGCGAGTACTGTGTATGTTGCCTTATGTGTTGCTCTAGTGGTTTGCATTTAAAGTGGGGATTTTGTTTCCATCTGGGAAGCTAGATCTGTCACAGTGATACAGCTGATGGACTGAAGGTGTCCACACATCTTGCCCTCCTGGTCCCACTTTATTAGCTTGATCCTTGAGCTAGTGGTTGACCCAACAGAGACAATCTTCAGTGAGAAAGGCTAGAATGTGTCACTGAATCATGGGTGAATATGACTTTCACTCAAAAGATACAGGTAATTGGGCTGGAGAGATGGTGCAGCGGTTAAGAGCACTGACTGCTCTTCCTGTCCTGAGTTCAAATCCCAGAAACCACATGGTGGCTCACAATCACCCGTTATTAGATCTGATGCCCTCTTCTGGGGTATCTGAAGACAGCTACAGTGTACTTACATATAATAAACAAATCAATAAATCTTAAAAAAATAAGATACAGGTAATCGACTCAAATATTTCAAAAACTGAATGAAGATAGGTAATCAGATCGCTTGGGTTCCTCCTCCTTGAAAAAATTAAAATAAAATAAGGGAGAAGAAACATTCAGGTAAGCTTGGGGTATAGCTCAGTGGTGAAATGCTTACCCAGCGTGCACCAGAAGCTGGGTTCTCTCCACAGTGCAGAAGCAGAGAAGCAGGGAGAGAAAGAGGGAGAGAATGAAGCAGTCCCGTGTTCAGCGGCACAAAGGATTGATTAAAGCCCGCTCACAAATATGCATAGCAAGTTTTGTTCTTGTATGCCAGCCTCCACGGTTCCATCTCTTTCCTTTTGGCCAGTCCCACACTCCACATGTGGAGTTTTACTAACCCAACTCCAAATGGAGGAAGCATAGGCTTCGAGGCTTCATGCTGCTTATACTTTGTAGCGATAGGGAGCTAGGTGCTGATGCGGGGATTGGGTGCGGGGGTGGGGAGGAGGGCAGGTGTCTGTAATTAAGCATGGTGGTTTAAAGGATCACTTTGAAGAGATGAATTTTTCCCTCACAGTCGAGTGGTTGTAGGTCAGAGGCCGCACAATCCTAGCTAATAATTGTAGAATCCGTGGCTGTCCCTTTGAGTTTTTTTAATAAAAGACTATTAAAACTGAATAAAAGCTTAATAAGTGGATTAGTTAGAACAATGGTCCTCATGAGAATGTTTTGATTCAGGGGGTGTAGCTGCTAAAGATAACCCGAAATGCAATCAGGTTGAGCTCCCTGCCTGTGCAGAGAGGGAGGCAATACCCTCTGAGATTTCCCAACAGATGACATTATTTTTTTTTTAAGTGTCTCTCTCTACATTTAAATTAGTCTTTCCTCTGGGCACCCGCAACAAAACCTTTGTTAAGAATCACCAGAGAAGTGGAACTCTGAATAGATGCTCAAAGGAAAATGATTTTTTTTTTCAGATGTTTCACATCAAAAAGAGGGATGGCAGGGCCTCCAAGAGGTGGCGCCTTGTGATCCTTCGCTGTCCTCTTTGTAATTTTAAGGATCAAAACTCCCAAGGTGGCCCGAGATAAGGACAAAGAGAGTGGTGCGATTTTACTAAACACATACACATCAGAAAGGGCAATGTGATCCAATGTCACTGAAGGTGTATGCACACCCCACCCCACCCCCTTTTGTTTCGTTGTATTAATTTCATTCTTTGGGATAAAGATCCAGAGCCACTCTCCTCGTCCCTAGCACCACAGTGCTCCCTAGCACCACAGTGCTTCCTAGCACCACAGTGCTCCCTAGCACCACATGCTCCCTAGCACCACATGCTCCCTAGCACCACATGCTCCCTAGCACCACAGTACAAAACGAATGAGACACAAAAGCAAAGTCATTCAGACCCGATCGTTCTAGCAGCAATGTATGCTACTAACCAACCAAGTCCTTCGGATGAGATAGCACCATCCATACTGATGCTTGGCCTTCCCTTCTGTGACATGCACGCTTACAGAGAGACTGACCTATGTCTTCCACCTCTGTCCTTCCATTTCTTCTTTAGAGACTCTCTCCTTTGGTATTTCTCTATGCCAGTCACCTTTAGTTTCTGCTGTCTCAGCAGCCTAAGTTAGTTAGTACTGCATTTTCAAAGAAACCTGTAACGGGGCTGTTGCCATACTCTGGGCAGCCACCCCAACCCTTCATTCTTTTTATTGCCTCCTAAGCCATTGCATTCACTGAGAAAGGGAATTTCTTACTAAGAGAGACTGGGGAACCAGGCCCACTCCCACCTATGTAAGCTTTGATGTCTCCTGTCACTAGAGGAATCAAAGGAAGTCTTTCCTTTGCCTGTCTGCACTATTCAACTGTAATAACAAATGGTGGAGACTGTGACTTTCTCCCTTTATACTTTCAATTAAGCCTTTGGCCTCATGATGATCAAAATCTTAGGGATTGGTGCAAGGTATCCATAAAAATGACCTGGTCTAACGTTTGTGCCCCACCCCCGCAGCCCTGTTGCGGTTACTGGTAGATCTCTGTTTTATACAGTTAATGTGAATTAAAGTGGAATTGCTTTTCACACTGTTTAAATATTTAATGGTAGTTCTGAAATAATTGAAGAAGCATTCAGGAGTCTGTCAGCCAATGAAAAAATAGGCTTCTTGGTACTGAAAAAAAAAAAAAAAAAAAAAAAGCAGGTACCACTAGTCATTCTGATACTTAGTGAATGGGAATATTATGGTGTAATGTTTTGAAAATTTTCTTGAGTTCATCTAGAGCAATGGTTCTCAACCTGTGGGTCACAGCCCCTTTTGCAAATTTCTATCTTCAAAAATACTTACCTTAAATTGATAAGAGTAGCAAGATTACAGTTACAAAGTAGCAGCAAAAATAATTTTATGGTTGAGGGGTCGCCACAACATGTGAAACTGTATTGAAGGTTCACTGCATTAGAAAAGTTAAGGAACCACTGGTCTAGAGTCTAGCTTGCCTGGAAAGCTTTATATAACCACGTGGGCTGGTCACTTCCACAGTTTCCACATTAGCAGCTTAAGCAAAGCCCCAACTGATCCATCACCAGCACCAGCACCAGCACCAGCACCAGCAGCACCAGCACCAGCACCAGCACCAGCACCAGCACCAGCACCAGCACCAGCACCAGCACCAGTGTTAATATTGTAGGTAGGCAAACGAAGCACTGCGTTTTATCATGGCATCTTTGTGCACATGTGTCACTATACTTGTTTTTATCCATTCTCCTTACCCACTGCCCTCTCCTACCCTCTAGAACTGGTTGGTATGTGTTTTGTTTTCTTTCTTAATATTCTCCCAAACAATTCTGACATCTAGTCTGCACTGACAATCTTTGAACTAATTTTATACAAATAAATACTACTTTAATTGAAATATCTCTTACACACACCTCTGAAGAGATGGCTCTGTGTTTTAGAGCACCAGCTATTCTTGCAAAGAACCCAGGATTGATCCCAAGCACCCACATGGTGGCTTATAACCCCTCTGTAAGTTTACCCCCAGGGATCTGATGCCCTCTTCAGACCTCCAAGGGTATTACATACACTTGGAGCACCACAGACATACAAGTAGGTCAAACATCCACACACATTAAGATAAAAAATTATTTTTAGATGTGTATGTATATATGTAAGTATACACACACACATACATTCATTTATATACACATGCACATATATATATATATATATATATATATATATATATACTCACTATCTTTGTAAAAACTCATTTACCACCATATTATATATGTTTTCCTAAAGAACATTCATGAGAAGTGTATATAATATATAAATCAAGTCTAGAGTTAGTAAAATATTTTAGACAGGATCCTCAAATATTTTCCTAAAATTTGCACAGAATTATAGAACTACTCACTGTGTTTATAATTTACCAATTCTCTGCAGTAGAAACATTTCAGTAGTCGCGATAATTATTTTTTATTGAGCTCGGGGAGTAGTGGACCAGGATCCATGTTCTCCATGCATTAATTATTTCATTGATCTCACATCAAATCTGTGAGACTAGTATTTGAATGTGTGCCCTATTGTAACTCACACATTCTTCATAAATCTTGCACTGTACAAAATCATATGATAACGCATAGCTTAGGAAGTCAGGCTCACACGAAACTACCCAAAGGCTATAAAAAAGTGGCTATCCAAATATTTGCAAAACAATCACTTAAAAAAAAAACAAACCAAAGGCAACAGTAGCAGAGTAAATTCCTCTAGTTCATGTAAGTGTACATGTCTTTAATTTTAAATTTTGGAGGTAAACTGATCACGCCCTGACTCAGGGTGTTAAATTTATTGCCTTGACGTAAGATAATATCCAGTTATGTGGCCTTGAGAGCTAACCACAGCTAAAGGACCATATACCACACAGAAAAGTTCTCTAACCCATCTCCTCTCAGCCAGGCCTTGAAACTAATCATAACTGGTGGCTTCTAAAGAAGCCTCTGCTTTATGATATGCTTCTTGAGATCCGTGGGACCTAAAGAATCAACCCAGGTGCCGATGTGTTTGCTTCCCAAATGGGAGTTAACCTGGACAGGTGGGGGTGGAGAGAGTCATCCATGTAGCCACATGGGTTTCTCTTAGGGATGTACCTTAGACACATCATCGATCCAATAATAAGAATTAGTGATATAAAATTTATTCTAACATTTTTTTTTAAAAAAAAAACTTTCTATAAAGGTTTAATGAAAAGTAAGACAAAAATTAATCCTACCCTCTCTGGCAGGTATAGCAAAGAGAGAAATGTGAAGTCTTTCCTAACTCACACCAACAGATAAAAAGAGCTATACTGACCCAGGACAGACATGTACACATGTCTGACATACGCAGCAGAGGCTGCTATCACACTTTGTGTGAAGAACATTGATTAAATGATATCCTTTACTGACGTTTTACCAATACAAAGCCTCCACTTAAATTTTTTAATGTTTTTTTATTTCTTTATCAATAAGAGTGTTTTCTTGTATACGTGTCTGTGTAGCACACGCCTGCAGGACAGGAGAGGTACTGGATTCCTCTTTGAGATTACAGACAATTGTGAGCTGACATGTGTGTGCAGGGAATTAAACCCAGGTCCTCTGGCAGAATAGCCTGTGCTCTTAACCACTAAACTATCTCTCCAGCTGCATAATTATGCTTTTAAAAAGGTCACTTTTTTGTATACACCCACCAGCAAGACTTGACAATGTAATATAATTATGCTAAATTGTTTAAAATCCTTTGTGCTTTGGGTAATGAGAAATATCTGATTTTACTCTTTTTTTTTTTTTGGCATATTGTTTCCGATTATTCATTGTGTCTATGCTGCTTAAAAATCACAAAAACAATTAATTTAACCTGATCTTTAAATAAAAGTTGTATTTCCCTTTATGTTTTTATTTGCCTCCTATATCAAAACAAATTTGTTCATAGTCCCTTATGACCTGGAGCTGGGCATGGTGGTATCTGCCTGTTAACACTGAGAAGGTTGAGGAAGGAAGTTAGCAAATAGATCCTATCGCAGAAAAAAAAGTTAAGTTTGAAAATAGAATTTGGTTGATTGCAATGTCTGACTGCTAAGGAGACTCTATGAAATACTGTGTATCTCTCTCAAGTCTACACCATTTGTTCCCTCTAAGGTGTAACAAGCACATACCATGTATGCTATATGCCAAGTATTTGAGATTACATTGGGAAGGCTTCATAGTTTGGCATAAAAGATAATCGTGGGAACATTAGAAAATAATATCTAAGCATAGAAAAGAATATCCCTGTAGTAAAACCACTGACTTTCAAGTTGGTGGTCTTGGATCAGGGGTAATGTTGAGAGACCACAATTGAGTCTTCAGCTTCTATTAAAATTGAACCCTAGGGACACCTTCTAGCAAATACCTTATTTTTTGGAGTACAGAACAATTCATATTTTATGTACCCTTCTACTGACCTATCCCTTTGAACCCCACAGGCACTTGACAACTAATGAATAAAATAATATTGTGTGCTCTTAGGCTATTGCAGGCCCTTTTGTGTCTATAAAAGCTCATTTCTCTGACGTATAGGAGTGGATACAACATAGAAGAGGGGTTATGTAGAATAACTGAGGTAGCATGGGCTAAACCCCAGGGGCACTAATGACATTGTGTCCACAGAGCAAAGTTAGAGTATTCCATAATGATGTCATTAGACTCCTGCAAAAGCTAACTTATTGCTGACTAGAAATCCTCTGTTCCCTTCTCTTTTAAAGAGAACTCTTTAAAATAAACTCCAGGGTGTGGAGCTACCCGTAGGTATTGACATTGAATATCTGGGCCTCAGGTCACTCTGGTGAAACAGGCTGACCTTCTTGTAGGCTGTTTAGTCAACTCAGCTGCCCTTTGGAGGAAGACAAATGAATTTCCAGGATTATTCAGGTCAGGTCACCTGGGGTCAACAACTGATTATTCAGTCATGCCAGCACCTCTGTTCTACCTATGCGTCTTTGCATGCTCGTTCTTGGGGTCTTCACCTTTGATTTAGTGTCCCAAAATGTTTATTCCCAGGAAACTATATATGCAAGTCAAATGCAGGCACCGTCAGCTGATGCCCGTTACACAGTCAAATCCTTTCCCCTGGAGGCGACTATGCAAAAATGACTGTCCCAAACAGTTGTTTGAAAAGCAGAATGGCAGGAGTGAGGGAGCATAATTATTTTTGGAAGGACATTACAAATTTGAGCCCAAGGTTGGCTCCTCACTATTTAACCTCAGACAAGATCTGTCAGTTCTGTATGTCTCAATCCCCTCACTTGTAAAATGGGGTGGGCAGCAGCACCCCATGCTCAGTGTAGATCAAGTGAGACGAGTATGTACTACTTGGACAGTAAAGGTAACATTGATGATTGCAGGTTCAGGGGTACCCGTGTCTGGTATTTTATCAGAGGAGCATCAGTTGAACAGAAATGTAATCTCTCTGAACCCAGAATGTAGGTTGTGTTTGTATTCTAGCTGGTCACACTGTCGGCGTGAGGCTTTTATAAATGTCTTCCTATCAAAACAACCCAATCTTTATGTCACTGGGTTCTGTTTAAGCTGTGGCCCCAGACAGCTCCAAATTTGCATTCCCTGAATATGAATTCTCTATTTCACCGTCTCACAAAACCGATGCACAAAAGTAAACCTTCAACTTAGAGCCCCTTCTGCCACACTGACGTGCTGTCCAACGAACGGCAGGACAAGAAGAACCAGGTCACCCGGTAGATATAAGTTCTCTGACAATACCAAGTAAACCCAATGCCAATAAGATATAATGGGATTTTTAAAACAGTGTTTTATTCTAATGAGATTGGCATGGTTTATTAATGGTATGTGCCTGTGTTGAATGAGAAAGAGAGAACATCTTGTACCTTGCTGTTTGGTGTGCTACACAAAGATTTTTGCATGCTTGCTGACATTTAAATAACTCTAAGGATGTAGAGTTTGATGGTAGATCAGGATTTGCATCCAGAGAGGAAGCTGTGTTCTCTCCGCAGTGGTCCTGTTCTTCTATTAGCAATCTTTGACTTGGAAAGTCACAGGCACTCAAAGTGCATCTCTGCACTGTGTGCCTGCTCTGCACCTCAGAGGGCCATGTCTGAGTGATGCTATGCTCAAGTATCACCAAGTCTGCCCTTTAGTCAAGGAGTCTCTGGAACCTTGGGGAGACAGCACATGTTTGCCGTTGTTTAGGACATTTTCTTGATGACATGGTCCGATGGCTTTGTGTGAGAGGTGGTCTAGTGGCTTCAAGGTGGGAAGGGGGGAGAGAATTCTGGTTCTGCTACTCTGGGTGGTGTGACCTGATTCAGGAAACCTATATCAATATAATGTGGGAGCATAATGTTACCTGGTACCAAGGGGACATGTGGAACTTGTGACATGTAGGTAAGACGCAGTAGCAGTTATGGTAAATTGGGAATTTTTGTTTTCAAGTTGAAAATATAAGAGAGATGTTGTTTCTTTGTCTACTGAGCCGTCTTTCCACACACACTCCCCAAAATGATACTTTAATAGGAAACTTTTCTTCCTTTCACCTTACCCCATTATCCCATGATTGTGTTCCTCAGACCTGGCTAATAAAACAGAAGTCAGAGACCAAACTAACTTTCTAAACTAGAAAGCACTGTTACGCTTGATTGCAAGCTGGCATAGGTTAGGTGAGATCTCCAGTTCATTCACTGGCGTAGATGGTTTTCAAACTGCAACTTCTCGAAATTTCTGTCACTGCAGCTGCACATTTTAATATGTTTATGTATATATCATGGGTATACATACAACACACAGGAAGCTTTTCCGGAATATTGATGTTACCAATGTTGCTGATATAGAGGCAAGACATGTTTTTAACAATAATGATTGATCTGATGATTGACGTTCTTTTTATTTATTTATTTATTTATTTATTTATTTATTTATCTATTTACTTTTATATTTAGATAGGGTCTTTGGTAACCCAGGCTGGCATCTTATTCACTATGTAGCTGGGGTTGCTTTTAAAGTTCTGGTATCCCTGCTTCTACCTCCCAAGTTCTGAAGTTACCGACAAATGTCACCAAGCCTGGCATCACTGGAAAATGTCCTAAACAACGGCAAACATGTGCTGTCTCCCCAAGGTTCCAGAGACTCCTTGACTAAAGGGCAGACTTGGTGATACTTGAGCATAGCATCACTCAGACACGGCCCTCTGAGGTGCAGAGCAGGCACACAGTGCAGAGATGCACTTTGAGTGCCTGTGACTTTCCAAGTCAAAGATTGCTAATAGAAGAAGAGGACCACTGCGGAGAGAACACAGAATCATCTCTGGAATCATTTTTCCAGGAAGTCTCTCTAGGATCACATACCTCCACAGTGACCAATGTGTATATTGTACGTTTGAAAAAGAAGTTTTGCATGTGTCATATTGCTTAACACATGTCCCCAAGTTTACTGGTGATCTCTCAGAACATTCCTGAGTCCCGGACTAGTATAACAGGCAGGTGGGAAAGGTTCGCTCCTTTTCTTGTAATGTGTATTCCTAAATCAACCAGGGAGCATGTCTGTCTTATACTCTTATTGTTGAATAATAAAGGGCTGCAATATTAATTGGAGATAAACGGGGTGGAAAAACATGTAAATAATTAAATATTAATGCAAAGAATCTGCCTCTAATGTAGTGATGTTGGTAACATTTGAATCTTGGGGAAAAAAAAAAATGACCATGTGTTGAATCCATGCTGAATACAAAAGCAATGAGCTCTTGTCACATAGAGTGCTTATGTGGAATTTTTAATAGTCCATGTCTGTGAGAACGGACTTCAGGGAAGGTGAGCTTCCCTGTTCTAGGCTTCCTTTGAAAATGGTTGATGAGGGTAGCGAATGGTGGTGCACACCTGTAGTTCCAGGGCTTGGAAGTTAGAGACAAGCGATTCAACAGTTCAAGGCCACCATCTACTACATAGTCATAGTGAGAGTCAGGCCAGCCTGGACAAATGTGACTCTGTCTCAAACCGAGCAGAGCCAACAGAGACCATCAAATGAATCTGTTCTAGACGAGGAAAAGGTGCTGTGGAATGACTGCTTTGAGAAATTGATGGCTCCCCGCAGCTTTGTTCTGCATTTATAGTACATAGATCTTTTAAATAATGTATTGTACCCTTCACCAGAACAACGCACCATGCATCTAAACGGATCTTTCCCTCACTCTTAAAATATGCTTCAAAAGTTTTGAGGTTACTAGGTATGTATGTGTGTGTGTGTGTGTGTGTGTGTGTGTATGAGTGTGTGTGTGTATGTATGTATGTGTGTGCAGGTGAGCATGTGTATATATATATATATATATATATATATATATATATATATATATGTGAGTATATGTGTGTATGTGTGTGAGTGTGTGAATGTGTAAATGTGTGCATGTGTACATGTATGTGTGTATATATGCAGCTGTGTGTGTTTGTGTGTGTATGTGTATATATGTGTCTGAGTGTGTGTGTGTGTGTGTAAGTATGAGTGTAAGAGTGTGATTATGTGTATATGTATATATATATGCATGTGTGTATACATATGTGAGTATATATGTGTGTATGTGTGTATTTATGTGTGTGAGTGGATATGTGTATATGTTAGTGTGTGTGTGTGTGTGTGTGTGTGTGTGTGTGCCTGTGTGTATGTGTGTGTGCATTACGCTTTTTGTCATGAAAAAAAAGTCAACCTAATTAAACTCTACAAGAGCAGAACACCTGGAAATGACCTTCCAGAATGAGCTGAGGTCTGCAGGTAGTTCTTTCAACTAAATGTATGCATGCTGTACAATGAGGGCACTGAGCGGTCAGTGGCCTTTTCCTCTGTTCTCTGCTCAACCTCTCCCAGCTGCCTTTCAACATGCAGAGGACAAAGCAATGTCATCAGATCTCCTCCCTAGCTTCAACAACAGATTCTAAGGCCTGCTTTGACAACATTCCAGTGTTTCCAGTTCCCTCGGGGGATAATAAACTTAAAACCATTCCCTAAACATGATTGGATTTAATTGTTCTTAACGATAAGTAAAAACCTACCAAACAATTCTAAACCAGTAACTGCACTTACCTCCACTGTTGTATTACCATGCAACACCAAATATAGAAAGAATTACAATATATTCATACACATATATTGTGACTTACTGCTGCAATGGGAGGTTCAGGGTGTGGCTGCTTTTCTTTCTTTTCTGGTAATTAATACTTCTATGATTATTAGCAATTTGGGGGGGGGTTCTTGTCAGCTGACATGAAAATTAAAGCTAACCTCTTACAACTTCTCCAAAATCTATAGATATTTATGGTTTGTGATTTCTTTGCATTTTTAGACAGTGTTTCTAAAGCTTTTCTTTTCAATACAAAGAACTGTAGGAAACTCCAAATGCTTGTGGGTCTGCATACTGTGAAATATGGTATTATATATGTAAAGAAAACTCTATGAACACACTTCTTTTTACTACCAGAAATTTTCAGATAAATTTGAAGGGAATATCATTTAAATTATTAATCTGTCTTCCCCAAAGGTACCGGGTTTATGAGTGTGTGTGTGTGTGTGTGTGTGTGTGTGTGTGTGTGTGTGTGTGTGTGATGGCATACATGTATAGGTAAGAGAACAACTTTAAGAGTCACTTCTCTCCTGCTGCGTGTACAATCTAGGAATGATACTCAGGGTATTATATCTGCTCATAAGCTACCTCTACCCACTGAGCCATTTTGCAGGCCATGGGATGGAAATCAGGGAAATATTCACCAGCGAACAATTGCTTAAATAAATGGATCTTCTAATACAATAAGATATGGCTGCTGAAGCAGTGATGTAAACAATACGGATGGCATGTTTTAAATTTCACAATGATAGCACATAGACTTTCCTAACTGAGACTATTGTTGCTATGTACAGAAATAGGTCTTAGCATACATGAAAGATTAGCAGTATTGGCCATGCACTGTGACCATCTCAAGGCAGTAACATCACACATGGCCTTTCGATGTTTTTCATTTCCATAGTTTGTCTTTTGCCCTTTCGGGTTCTCTAAAATAAACAAACTCTTCTATTGCTAAACATGTGTCCTTAACAGTTAGAGGTGACTCATGTGTCCTTAACAGTTAGAGGTGACTTATTTATTGTTCTTGAGACGATACATTCTGTGTCTCAAAAGAAGCCATCCAAAAGGATTCCTGTGATGGCAGTGGTACATGGCCGAGAAACTGGTAAAGTAGCTCACAGACACATTCCACATGAGGTTCTACAGTCCCATTCCCCAGTGGTCCACGGAAACCTGCGCCCTGTGACCTCTGACACTGGATCCCAGTCACTTGGGTTTTAGCTTCCTTTGCTTTCAGCAGCCTGCACTACAGTGAGTAGCATTTGAGGGAAAGGTGGCTCCTGTGTATAGGCATGCTTCCCATCATGCCTACGGAGTGTGAGGGAGGGAAAGCGGAGGCAAAAAGAAACCCTTACTGCCAATCAGGCGTCACTGCGACAGGCACGATGCCCTCTCTCGTAGCCAATTTTCTTGGCTGACTTTGTCTGTATAATTGCTTCAAATCTGTATTTCCTTTACCTATCTTGCTTCAGCTTAAATGTTGAATATTGTATTTTCCCTCAAAGAATGTCAATAAAGATTTTATTTTTTTTTCAATTACTGTTGCACAGAATGTTTTCCTTTAGGAAAACTAAAATTTAATAACTTTTCTTCAGCAAAGTTGACGATCTCTTTATTCTTTCCACGATGACTGTAGTCAATCAGCAGCCAGTTGGAAGCCAAGCTAAACATGAAATGATTAAAAGAAAACCAAAACACAAATGCACCCTCTTGAAAACCTAATCACATTATGAAGCTCTAAGCGTGAGTTATGAGGTAGCTGTGGCTGGCTGGGTTTTGATGAAGTACCTATAATTTCATATCAGCTGCCACAGGACTCTCCGACTTTCCTCTAACTTTAAAATGTGATTTACCCTGTTATCATCTATTTATGTGCTCTTCAAGATCTACCCAGGAAAAAAAAACAGTATTAATATTATGTTAAACTGGATTACTTTAAGAGTTTCAATTTCTCATATTAATATGGTGAAACAGAGGTGATAAAAATAAAATAGGTAATTCATTAGGTTTCAAAGCTCCAGGTGTTAAGGGGGAGGCATTTTCCCTTCCAGGAACCTCCATGAATTCATATGTTGACTTGTGTACTATGTATGCACACCTTTTGAAAATACTCTTTAAATTAGGGTACTTGGACTTGTTTAAAGTAAGGGGGATGTGGTGGTGATTAATTTCAATACAATTGATTCATAGCTCGACTCTTAACTAGTCTTTTGTACCAGGGCCGCATGCAAATTTTTACTTTAGAAATGGTAATTTAATAAGGAAACCTGAGAATCTAATTTCTCAGACTGCCTTCCTGGTATGTGTTATTAGAAATTGATACTGTCTGACATTATAAGCTTTGTAGATTTTTATGCTGAATCAATATTCTCTAGAAAGAATTTGATCATATTGATGAATTTAAAGTGAAGGCTCTGGCTCTATCTGTAGGAAAAAGAAAGCTGGACTTTTGTGGTGATCATCTATGATGGGCTGAGAGACTGGTCTTGAAGGACTAGTTCAGATGGCTTTATATTTTACCCTGGTGGCAGCTCTTTAACTGGCCAAGGAAGTCTTCATTCTTAAGAAATATGCCTTTTCTAACCACGTGGCTAAGTGTCATTAGTCTGTCTTTTCATTATCTCTCCTTTCTCTTTGTCGTTCTTCATGATTCAGGCTCCGGAGGTTCTGGCCTCCAGGCTACGGTGGACTTTGCTATACAGTGTTCTCCTAGCTCCCCATTGACTGAGTTCATTAATCATTCCAATCTTACAATAGCTGTTTAGTCTATTATAGTAGTGGGTACAGGGGTGACGGTGATTTTTTTTAAAGCTGTCTTTATATTGCTCATAGACCTGCAGAGAAAATTGAAGTAAATACATTGTATACCTTAACTTATAAGAACTTCATGGGAAAGGAAGGAGGACGATGCTCCTAGACAAAAGGCATTAGCAAGAGATTCGGGGCAAGTGAGAGAACGATGATTCTAATACAAGTCGGTAAGAAGTTTGTCTGGACTGAAGTGGAGATGCTGAAAACGGTGAGACACTGGGGCATCCTCTTGGTTACAACTGAAATGCTGGTTTAAAGGCAGAGGACCGACTTAAGCAGGAAGTACCCTCAGGCAATACATGGCTTAGGAATTTAGTCTGATTAATTGTGGAAAACACAGGAAGTCAACTAAGACAATATAGACACCGGAACATGGAGGGTAGAGGGTGGTGATCCAGGCTAGACCAAGTGACAGAGATCCCAAGAAGAATCATCATCATGCTCACTCATGTGGGGAGGGATATGTTCAAAGACATCCAGGGGGTACGCTAAACTGCAGTTAGTACCAAGCCATTTACATACTCTGTTTTTTTCTCCCTGTATACATCTGCAATAATGTGTAATGTATAAATGAGGCACCTAAGAGATACCTCTCCCCAAACAGTTTATATTCTTTCATCTTCTCCCTTCCAGGAATAACTGTATAAGTCTTTAGTATATCTAAGTTACTACCACC
Organism: Mus pahari; assembly: GCF_900095145.1. Classification (NCBI taxonomy): domain Eukaryota; kingdom Metazoa; phylum Chordata; class Mammalia; order Rodentia; family Muridae; genus Mus; species Mus pahari. The sequence continues at coordinate 5,368,507 of NC_034603.1, read as the reverse complement.
ATGATGCTTAGACTTTGGGGTCATCAAATAAAATGAAGGTTACTTGAACCATCACTGTGACCCTATAGTAGTCAACCTGATGGCAAGAGACTAATAGTCGGGTATTATGGTCGACATGGATATGCTGGGCAAAGGGATGTTTATGGCCTTGAAAAGAGTGACAAGATCATCGGCCTCAGAATGACTCAGGGAACTTGGACCTTCAAAAGCACAGCTGTAGCTTAGGGGACACTACTGAACTTGGCAGAGGCTAATAAAGCTTGAAGATAGAAATTACAGGACTGTCAAATAAGAATACTGGTCTCTTCTATAACCTATACAACCTAGCCATTCTGAACTGTGCTGCCTTCAGTTCTTTATGCCCTATTTACTGTGGAGGTTTCTATAGGTGCTTTTATAAATCTAAAATTTAAATTCTTGGTGCTTATTAAAGACTAAATGATTGGGTCTCCATTGTAAACTCTTTTTGAGTGGTGTTCTTACCATATTCTTACCTTTACAAATTCATTTCAGCACAATATAAGACAAAGTGATTTAAGTTTCTAAGGATATAGTTGCTTTTCAAATTTAATTGTTTTAGATTACAGTTTAAAGCATAAAAAGTTACACTTGATAACTGCATATGCTCCTGTATTGTCAAAAGGGTTCTCTAAATCCCACTGTCAAAACTATACTTCCAGTAGTATGTTTTAACCAAACACATAACAACTTTTCTAATACTAGAAAATCCACAAACATGGATGTGTATCATATATACTTCAATTATTTGAATAAAAACGTGACTGATACTATATATATTTTATAATTTGATCCTTTTTCCTGATAGAATATCACATCTTTGCACTTAAAATACATGTCCCAGCATTTTTTAGAAGCTGCAGTTAATTCTAGGCTTAGAAGTACAGTGAACTTATCACTTCCCTGCCTATGAGCATTGAAATTGTATCTATTCACAGTCATAATGCAGACATGGATATTTTTATAAATGTAAATGTAACATTAGATTTTATGAACCAAAAGACATATGCATATTAAAAGTATGCATGTACATATAGGTATACTTATATCTTAGCCTATTAATATGTTTGAATATTAACATTATAAACACACTCATACATATACATATGCTTATATATATGATACATGCAAATATAAATTTATAAGGCTGAATTTGTTTTCAAAAATGCTAATGTTCTTCCAGAAGGCCTGTAGGGGTACTCAGTTTTCCAGGTGTTCAAGAATACAAGACAAATGGTTTCTTTTTATTTACTTTTGTCTCAAACCCTGGGAAGTTTGTAGTCCTCCACACCGCATGCTTTCCCTTTATTTTATTTATATGTTTATTTTGTTATTGAATCCACTCTCTCTTAGAGACAGGGAAGAGAGTGCACACGTGTGTGGACACACTCATGAGCATGTGCACACCATGTGTTGAGAAAGAAAGCACATACACAAAATGAATGATTTTTTTTATCAAGCCTCTCCTTGTGAATATAGTACCTTTATACTATATTATCAAGAATCTGAGAATATTTCCTTTTGGAATCTAGCAAACTTTCATTCATAGTTTTGACATTGATATTCTTTAAATATGGTGCATCTTTATGAGTCGTTGACGTGTGTGTGTGTGTGTGTGTGTGTGTGTGTGTGTGTGTGTGTGTGTCTTAATTAACCAAAGCATAGAGCTAACAAGGCCGTCTGATGTCTGTGTAGTTGTCTCACTGTGAACTCTCTCTCTAAAGTCAGTGCTGAACTAACTCCAGTGCTCAATGCTAGAGTTGAGCAACGCCATAAACACAGTGACTGTATAGAACTGTCCAGTGAACTGGGGACTTCGTAGATAACAGGGAGACTTCCTATATTAAATTCAGTATCATATATAATGGGGCTCTGTTCCTAACTTGAATACAAGAATAATTCTATCCATTCTTTGTTCTTTGTAACCTTATTAACATGGCAACAGTAATATGGTAACAAAAAATGAATATAGCACAACCTGCTTTTTTTTTCTACTGAGAACACTCACACAGTAACACCATTACAATAAATAAAAACAGTGAAACTTCCCTTCTCTCCAATGATAATGCTCATGGTACCTGAATTGGAACAATTTTTAAAAGGAAGTCATAAATTACTCAATGGTGAGGATACATTTTGAGAAGTGTGTCGCTGGATAATTTTGTCATTGTACAAATGTCACAGAGTACAGTGCAAACATCACTAACCCATATGGTCAAGGTCAGTCACTCGACATGATGCAATCTGAAGATACACTTAATATGAGGTATATGAGCTGTTACCTGCATGACCACATTCTGCTTTCCAATCAGCCCCTGTTCTTGTAAGTGTGGAAACCACTGGAATACAATTTAAAAAAAATAAAAAAGCATAGGACAGTAGATGTGCAAACCAGAGACAGTCACTGGTTACCATCAGCTCCTACATACTACCCCCTCAACATGCACTGTACTGTTAGAGGGCCATTGTCACCAAACCCAGTAATAATGCCTTGATCTGTGACTTTCTGGAAGTTGTATCACCAGAAAATAGGACTTCTTACGCTACACTGTAAAAATGCTTTTGAATATTAGGAATCAAACCTAGGTCTTTGTTTATGTACCAATACACTGTAGCCCAAGCCCCGAGCTACACTGCACTCTGATGGAGTCAAAATCGTCTATGTGGTTCATTGTTGTGGTCCCTTGCACGCTGATGGAGCTAGCACCATCCATGTGGTTCATTGTTGACTCCAACATCATCACACAGCACAAGACTCTATGTCTCAAGATCCTTCTGGGATGAAAACTTGTAATGTGTTTTAAGTATCTTGAATCTGCATCTTGCCATTGCCTCCTATACTAGTGGATCCTAATAATGCAACCATCTTGTTTCTTCCACTCTGCTCTCCATAACTCACATGGTTTGTATTTGTTGGGCTGAGCTTTTGTTGTCTGATTCCTTGGATAGCTCTATATGCTAGGCAGAGCCATCTGCCTGATATTCAGTTCTTAATAGAAATGTCAAAAATCAAGAAAAGAGGCATACCTCTGGCTCAAAAGAAAAGTGATGGGCTCTAATGCTTCCTTCTGAGTCCACAACCATTTGAATAGCTTTACCTACCCCTTGGCCTGTTCCACAGGTTAGCCTCCTCTCTCCCTCCCTCTGGTACCTTCATGTTGCCATTTGAGGACTTTTGTCAAGGGCTTGTGTTTTCCCTGTGATGCCTTCCCCTCTTTGTCCCTCTGGGACCCCTAGCTCTGTCCTTGTGGGATGTGGGCTTAGGGATGATATGCAGCAATGGTAGCCCTCACCTCCACTTCTCCCTTGCACTTGAACCTTATCTCCAAACAGTCCATAATGAGAAACAGACAACTGTCGAATTCAACAGAGAGCCTGGTGATAAGACTGGAAGCTGTAGCCTCCTTAGCTAAGCCAGGACCATCTGCACCAACCCAGTCATAATTCAACCCTGAGTAGCCACAGACTGAACTTCAAGCATCACTCAGGTGACCTGACACCTGCCAAGCCTGGGTAATAACAAATAAATAACAAACTTCCACTCAACAGAATTGAGCCAGATATCCGTACCAAAAGACACAGCCAACTGCCCAACACCAATGCATAAGTCCTATCGTAAAAAACACACTGAAAAAAAAAACCAAAAAACAAAACAAACAAAAAACCCAGCATGTTTTTTCTCAATAACTATGAATCCTTCAATGATAGTTCCCAACTTAGATGACACTTGCAACAACAAATTCAGAACAACAACCATAAACATGTTCAACATCTCAAAAGAAATCAATAAGCCCTGGAAATGAAGGCAAAAAATTAAGCAAACAAAAATACCCAGGAAGCTATGAAAACTGAATTTGATAAAGACATAGAAATATTGAAGAAAACCCAAATTGAAATAAAACCAACCACTCTAGGAATGGATTTGATTCCCAATTCCACAGGAAAGAATTAACATCTGGTGCTCTAAACCCCATCAAAACTCATGGGTAAAGAGGTCTTAAAGGGTCCTAAAGGGTGAACTTAAAGAGTGTCAAGCCACTTTCTAAACAAATGTATAACCATGAACAACTGTTATTCCTAAACTTAACCAGAGAAGCCCTCTTTATGCAGAACATCACTGAATGCACTGATGAGTTTAAGTGCTCAGCCCTTCAATGGACATTCCTCTCATCCCCTGGAAGGCTCATGACCATTGCAGCAAAGGAATGGGAAGGATGTAAGCGTGAGAAGAAAGGAAGAAATGTGAAATGCTGCCTTCTGGGCATGACACAATGTACTGGCTAATTTTGTGTCAACTTGACACAGGCTGGAGTTATCACAGAGAAAGGAGCTTTAGTTGGGGAAATGCCTCCATGAGATCCAGCTGTTAAGGCACTTTTCTCAATTAGTGATCAAGGGGGGAGGGCCCCTTGTGGGTGGTGCCATCTCTGGGCTGGTAGTCTTGGTTCTATAAGAGAGC
>NC_034603.1:5347837-5362673 GCF_900095145.1 Mus pahari | reverse complement strand
TCTGCATCAGCTCCTGCTTTCTGACCTGCTTGAGTTCCAGTCCTGCATCCTTTGGTGATCAACAGCAGTATGGAAATGTAAGCTGAATAAACCCTTTCCTCCCCAACTTGCTTCTCGGTCATGATATTTGTACAGGAATTGAAACCCTGACTAGGACACATACCCAGTACAGTTAAAACCACACAGGAACTGAGAACTGGGTCTATCCACAGATATCTATGAACTGAACTATCGGATACTTACAGAGTCAAGAGACCAAGTAGGCGTTACCCTCAGCTGTGTCCCCACCCTCAGCTGTAACTAGGCTCCAGTGAATAGATTCAAACCCCTTGTCATACAGACTATCCTAGTTAAACATAGCGGGTGTCATAGGCACAACAATAAACCTGCTTAATGCAAGAAGGTTAATTTTAGGGGGAAGGGACAGACGACAGAGATAAAAGGAAAATCTGGGAGAGGGGGAATTTACATTAATCAGAATATATGTCGTACATGTATGAAACTATCAAAGAACAAACTGAATAAAAGTTTCTTAAAGCAAAGATAGTTCTTATGACATCATCCTGTAACTTGGAATTTTTTTTGGGGGGGGTGCAGATACTATTGGCCTCTTAGGAAAATATTGTTTTTATAAAATACAATAATGCTCATTATGCTTATCATTAAAACCAAGAGTGTGGTGGCGTTTTATATAAACATCTGGTTGGATGTAATAGAATCCCAAAAGCTGCTGATAATTGGGTTTGTGCGAGAGAATAAGCATAAACAGCATTAGAAATAACATTGTCACTTTCTCCATGGCCCAAATAGCATGGGTTTCTGAGATAGGGAAAACCATATTTGTCAGACAGGAAATTTATGTTCCCATGAAAGGGGCACCTGACATTATAATGAAACTCACAAAAGCATGTAAAGAGGTTTAGAAGAAAACAAAACGTTCCAAAGTGCAGAAATAATTGATGGAATCATAATAATGCTAATTTTAATAACAATCAATCTATGAATTGCCTGCCAGCTTCACCCTCTAACACATTGTACTCTTATTTATGATCATTCTAATGTAATTGGAAGTATTTTTCAATTAAAAATGCATGTAGTACTTGGACAAAAGAAATGTTTCTTAGGTGGCTGGCTGGCAATTGTGCTTGCCTCTGGCTCCATAGCTTTAGGAAGCGATGCGTTGCAAACTCTATGTAGATGCAGCAATGGGACAAACCAGAGGGCCTACTCCTGCAGCTGGCAAGGGCACCTCAGTGCCAGCTACTCTTCTCCTGTCATAAACAGTGAAAGAGCCCCGACTAACACTCATAAAGTGCACACGGAGGCTTCTCTGATGAAGTCTTTAACACTCACTGGATGCTTCTGCAGGAGACAGATGGTCGCAGCCTTAGCCACCTGTCCCAGTTGGTGGATGCTCTTTCCCAATGAAGCTGCCTGGTGCCCGTTCTCATGTGGGTGAGCACACGCATTGCCTTTGTCTTCACTAACAGAGAAAGGGCAAGGAGGCTTTTGCATTCTGAAAACCCAGTCTCCATACTGTGCCTTACTTAGCACCGTGGACTTAGTATACAGTAACATACTGTTAGCATATCTAACATATCAAGATTGAGTGCGCATACTGACATTTTATACATAAGGTTAGAGAGTAAGGACACTGGAAAAATGAGTCATGCAACAGATACACATTTTTATGCCTCTGATGGAGAGAGCCTGGAGCCATACACAAGGGAGGATTCCTCACTTCCAAAAAACTCTTGTCAATTGTTCTACATTTCCAATGGGAGAAACAAAGAATTTGGTTGTAGTACTTTATTTTATATAAAGTATGCCATAGAATATGCTGTTTTTTAAACATCAAATTATTTCCTCTATTCTAATAAGTCCTTTTCTCACTGAGAATGACAATAGTTGTTATAATTGTTATGAAGAAACTACTTGCCTGAAAAGAACATCTACTATAGCGAGTTTCTCTACACATATTAATTCAGTTGATTCATAAATATTGTCAAGAGATGACTAAGTTCAATTGGTGTCATTAAATTACTGATGGAAAAATCTGTGACATGCAGAACTAAAGCTGTTAGCCTAGGGATGCTTGGCTTTCTATTGGAAAAGCCAAATTTGAGTCCAAGTGAAAGTTCTTATGGCATCTAGACCTCCAGCCTTCAGTTTGTATTTGATGATGTTGATAGAAGAAAGAGAATCTGAGGGGTTCCTGAACAGCTGGAAGTCATCAGTGGATAAGCGTACCTTCTCACTGCTCTCAAACTTTTACCACTTCAGAAAACACCTTGAGGAGAGACTTGTGGAATGGCCAAACCACTGAATATAAGTATACTTCTGAAAGGCAACCCAGATGTGTAGTTAAAGGAAACAGTGAAGCCTCTGTACAAATTAGAAGATGTCTCTTCCTTGTCTTTCAAAGCAAGCCGTGCTTTCCTGGTTCATACCACAAACACATCGAACTCTTAAGTTGCCACATGCTGTCTTAGATCAACTCACCAATAACCGAAGCAATAAGCTCTTACCCTCCCACAGCCTTCCACCCTGCCCCCTTGTCTCCCTGCCTCTTTCCTCTCTAATTAGTTAGTTGCATGCTTTCCTAAGGAGCACTTCCCATGATCTTTCAAATGCTGTGGATAAGAAATGTAGATTTCGAATCTCAGTGATAGGTACTATGGATTCATTGCTGTGTCAGGCATTCTTGTTCAGGAAAACTTTACTCTTACATGTTATATGCTGCTGCCTCTTGCCCCTGCTAACAAAAACATTGTGAAAATGGAAAGGACTTTTGGGGTCATAAATCACCTAATAATTTAATCCAAACAGTGTTGAACACAAATGTATAACAGCAACAACTTAGGATAGACAGATGTCTTTCTGTGCTAGTGCTACAGTAAGAAAGTACCATATACGCAATTAACTTTTAAAAAATAGAAATTTACATCAAATTTTCTTGAGCTGGGGGTTTATAATTGATATTTTGGCAAATACCGAGGTTTGGCTGGTATCTAGTGAGAACAGATTTTTTTCTTCCTCTAAATAGGCACTGTTCTAATCAATCTCCTATAGACAAAAAAGTCTGTCCTCAGAGAGCCAGAGGGGACTCCAGATATTACATAAATCTTTGTACAAAGTAACTTACCCATTCGTGAGGTTGAGGCCCTCATGACCTAAATAACTCTTGAAAGATCAGCATCTATTCCTGAAATGTAGCTCTACTATGAAAAGGGAATAAAATATAATATGTGCTGAGAGAGAGAGAGAGAGAGAGAGAGAGAGAGAGAGAGAGAGAGAGAGAGAGAGAGAGAGACTACACCTTTGTTTCAGCTGCCAAGCTACATTTTGCTTTTTAAGATGGTTGAAGGAATGGAAGGGCCACTATACCAAGGACAGATGAACCACAAGGCTTTCTCAGAAGTGGCACACTTGGTTACCATCTCATAGAGTCAGATAATTGCCATTTTTGCCTCTCTAGCTAACACGAGTTCCAGTCGAGCATGGACCTGATTAGTGACATCGTCTCTAGCAAGTTGTCTTCTTGTATCCTCAATTTCCTCTTCTGTAAAATGCAAATAACTCAAAGGATGTTACCCATAAGAGTGGTTTAACGATTCGATACAATAACACATTAAATCCCTTAGCACCTGACACATCACAGGATTTGGACTTTATTGATTACTTATTAGTATTCACCATGTTCTATTCTGCATCCTACAGCTAAAGACTTTTTTTTTTTCTCTCTGAGATGCATGGAGCATGTGCACATAAGGAATGTTGGCCATTGCAGATTTGAATGTGCAAGGAAGGCATATTCGTGCTCACTGGCCAAAAAGATAATTTCAGACAGAGGCTCGAACTTCTCCTATCCTTAGTACATTAGCTAAGGGGTGGGAAAGTCATCGATCTCAGGTAAATAGTGGTGCACATCCTCCTGACTGAAGTATTGGTAAGAGCTGGAGCACATTTGTTGAGATTAGTTTCCTCACAGGCAGCTCTGAGGGCTGCCATGTTTACCAGTTACTACCAGCACCAGTTACTTGGATTTAGCAAGGACGTTTAAATGGAAACATGTTTACAAAGTGAGAAGGCAGGTAGGTCTCAGCCTAAGTGGGGACCGATGAGTTTCTATGGTAACGTCATTCAATATCACAAAGGGTCAGTCTCACAGAATCAGATGGCGTTCAGAAGAAATGTTCTGGAATTTTCATAAGGGTCCACCTGACTATGTGTGATAAGCAATAAGAGAGGATAAGCATTTCACAATAGTTTTACTGGACCCCCCGGAAGCACAAGAGTAGCCAATGACATAGACGTTGACGAAGACAGAACCTCACGGAAGAAGGAAATTATCTCAGTTTAATAATAATAATAATAATAATAATAATAATAATAATAATAATAATCCTGCTTGCCATTCTTCAATTCCATGTTGAAATACAGGAAGAAGGAAAGCAGCATGGTCCAGAATGGACCCAGCCTCCTCTCCAGTTAGGCTCCTACGGACTCTTAAGTCTGCTTTCAGGTTTGTAAAACATGCGATCAAACATGTGTCCCTTGAAAAGCATGTCTAGGGCATGACTGCGGTGTTTTCTGTTCCTTAATTGGATCATTTTGGTGTTTTGCCCCTGACCTTTCACGATTTGATCTCTGGTGATCGCTGGAAGTTGCTCAGAGCCTACCAGGGACTGCCTAGAAATAGCTCGTTTTATTCCAGTTATTGTCAAGCAAAATGGTGGCTCTGTCCCAAGTGGCTCATTTGCATATGAGGGCCACAAACCTAGATGAGCTTTCTGTGGAGGCCACTGCATTTCAAAGGGGAAGAAAATTGAGCAGAATGGGAACAATCATTCCACAGCTCATTTATCTTTTTTTTTTTTTTTTTTTTAGTCTATTTTTCCATGTTTTGAGTGTTTGTACTTTGTTCTCTAGCTTTGCACTGATTGATATACAGTCGTGTTCACTTGTGTCCTTGGTATTGGGATCAGGAGTTCACAGATGTTTCTGCTGAGGTGGTTTCAGAGAAATACTAAATGATTAAGGTACTTTCAGCATAAAACAGAAAAAAAAATTAAGTTTTATCCATCCAATTATGTACTATTTATAGCAGTAAAATCAAGCACCACAAAATACGTGATTTTTTTTTTTCCTCCTTCTTCTCCTCTTCCCCTCTTTTCACATGGTACATTTTTTGATGTGTTGGAAACATCACAATAAACAAATAACTCAAGAAAAAAAAAATAACCACCGAAAATTGCCTGCAATTTTACCATTTAGCAAGACTCACTGCGAACACCGTGAGAAACGTGTTCTGAGGGCTTTCTCTACAATAATACATGATACAATTTAAAATAATAATATTCACATAGCACTCCCTGTATGCCAGGCACGGGGAAAGACACTGAGCGCGTAATCCTCCATAAACTGGGGACACAGTTAGCAGAATTGGCTTCAGCGGGACTGTAAATGCAGTCAGCCTGAGGTGGGGAGCCTTCCGTCATTCCCATGTGACATGGCTTAGGATTCCACTCTGTGTGCTAGTCTCCTTTATGACAGAGCAGGGGACCTCACACCAATTGATTGATTGATTGATTGATTGACTGATTGATTTTGATACAGCTTATATTTGATTCCCTAGCCATAGTAGGGCCGCATTTCAGGAATAGATGCTTATCTTTCAAGAGTTCTTTAGGTGGGCTGGAGAGATTGCTCAGCAGTTAAGACCACTAGCTGTTCTTCCAGAGGTCCTGAGTTCAATTCCCAGCAACCAGATGGTGGCTCCCAAACATCTGTAATGGGATGCCCTCTTCCGGTGTGTCTGAAGAGAGTGGCAGTGTACTCACATACATAAAATAAATTAAGAGAGAGAGAGAGAGAGAGAGAGAGAGAGAGAGAGAGAGAGAGAGCTCATGAATTGGCAAGTTACTTTGTACAAAGATTTATGTGAGGTCTAGCCCTCTGATGTTCTTCCATGAGAGGACAGAATTTGTCATCTATGGGAGATTCATTATAATGGTGCCTTTTTTGAGGAAGAAGAACCCTGTCCTCACTAGATACCATCCAAACCCCAATATCTGTCAGCCCTGTAGCACTGAGCTACTTTCTTCAACCCTTGCTACCGTTTTCAGGGAGCCGCTTCCTGTGTTTTGATGAAGAGTTTGTATTATAAGAACTTTGCTGGGTGTTGTTGTTGTTGTTGTTGTTGTTGGGTATTTTGTTTGTTTGTCTTAGTTTTCTCAGTTGCTGTGTTTTGAACTTTGCCCTCATGTTCTTGGGCATTCTAGTGTGACACCATTTTGGATGGTTTTCTATGTGTTTCCAACTAAAAAGGCATGTAGTAAACGTGTGTAAAGGACCCTAAGGTATGGGCCATATACTCTTTACAGTGTGTTTAATTGAAACATTTCTGTCTTCGTCCTCAAAGCACTACTATTGTAAAGAACTCATGGACTAACTTTGTTTGAAAAGCAAAACAGATTGCATGTTTGCAAGACAGAGCTGCTGGCAAAGTGCTCCATCGTGTCAGATTTATACAAACCCATCTCCTGTGTATTGCACCATGTCCTAGAAAACTGAAAACCATGAAAACAAGCGCTCATATTTTAAGGAACTCAATGACAGCTGATAAAATATTGCATTTTCTCTAGCAGTTTTTACATAAAGCTTCCACCTTAAAGAAATGGATTTGATGGGACTAGGTGGTAATTTTTTAACACAGGCAGTGGCAAAATAAACACCATCTGTTAGTATTGACTTATTCCACAGCATTCTCAGGCTGGGTGATTTTATTTCGCGTTTTTTCAGAAACGGCTAATGACACATCTGGTAGTCAGTGAAGGTACACTCTGGGTGATTAAATGTGGTCATAAGTTTACACAGAATGCTGACAGGACATTTTTCCCCCTTTCCATTATAACCAATGGGGCACGTCTACGTCCTGGCTAGCTCCTCATTTAAACTCTGTGTAGAATTATCTCTTTGACAGTAACTGGACTTTTGGAAGTCCATGCTGAGGTCCTCTGTGCAGGAGAATTTAAGGCAGAAGTTGGGTCTGAGAGAGATTTGTTGGAAAGGCATCTGTGAAGACTGAGATCGGGAGACAGGAGAGGAGAGGACCTCCAGCCCCCCAAGGTCACAACAGTAAGAGCAAAGGAGTCTAGGGAAGGAGAGCATTATGGGAAAGGAGTGTCAGACTGCGGTATGGTCAAAAACACTCAGAAAACTCTAAAAACTCTTTTAAAAAATTAAGATGTGGGTATTTCTAGGAGTCTAAGGTGCCCGTTGGAAATTTTCCCACACCCTGTGGAAATGGGCAACCACGTTCAGTCATTGGCTTAGAGCAGCCTGTGGGAAACCCACACCCAGGGTAAGTGTAGTGATGGATAGAGTAAAAGAGAACAGCAGAAGTGACCAGCTATGAACTCGGCTGTCACAGCAGGGGACCTAACAGGTGTACTTTCATGGCTCTTAAAACTTTGTACACAGCTGGTAACAGAGAGATGAGGTTTATACATCTCCATATGTCTTTTTAAAAATGTAAGCACCCACCACATAGATATATTTGCGCCAGCGAAGCACTATGGATCCCCGTGGGATTATAATGAAGCTGAAGGTTTCTTATTGCCCAGTCGTATCATGCAGTTCTGAGTGTGTGTTTGTGGGACATAACTGTAAAAGGAACCCCCTTCATAGCCAGTCTTGGAAGAGTATATCACCTATACCCATTCATGGTATATGGTATTTAATATTTAATTTAATTTTTCTTAATATTTTCCTAATAGATGACGATATTACTGCTTTTGATTGATTTGGGTTGTTTGTTGTATCTTGTTTATTAAAAAGAAGTATGGACATGAGGTTCAGGGCCATCTCTTGGCATTTCATTGGCCCATAGCTTAAAAGTTAGGACAAATTAGAAATATATAACCGTCGCCCCTGTTTCTTTTGAGTTCAAACACAAAGTAGAGCAGCCAAGACTTTCTCCGTTTGTTTTTAAATTGTGTTCCTTTCCATTCAAAAGGACTTCTGCTGTTGGCAGATAAACCTATTTCCTAAAAGAGCACTGAGCAAGCACCAAGCTCCCGTGCCACGCCGCCAGCACCAATTTTTCTACTAAGTAATTATGCCCCTGTGAGCTCATTGCTTACTTAAGATTTCTATGTTTCCATCTGAAATAAAAGAGGTTTAGTTAGATGCTGTTTGTCATACTTTCTATCTCCTAGCACTGTGCTCCTTCGGCACATCTGGAATAACACCTATGATGTATCTACATGTGTCACACTTACATCAACATGCCTTTTAAATTATGTGTGTTTAAAATGAACATATAGAAAAGCTAGTAGGGGAACTATAGGAGAACTAGCTTAGATAACTAGAAAACATAAAAAGAAAGCAAGAATCATAATAAATGGATGAATATTAGTAAATTGATAGACAGATTGATACATGATAGATAGCTGGTAGGTAGATGATAGATAGATAGATAGATAGATAGATAGATAGATAGATAGATAGATAGATAGGCAGGCATAGGAATGAAGGAAGGAAGATCATTCTTCTGACTTCTGTGGGCATACATACATACATACATACATACATACATACATACATGCAGGCATAAAATAGAATAAGTAAAACTAAATCAAAATTTACAGAATAATGAAGATACTTGGTATTAATCTCTGCCCTCTACATGTATGCACCTACTCAAACATACTTGCATCATACAAACACATACATATACACATACACAAACACATACACACATACATACACATACACACATACACATACACAAACACATACACACACATAAACATACACAAATACATACACATACATACATATACACACATACACAAACACATACACATACACACATATACAAACATATACACATACAAACATACACATACACAAACACATACATATACACAAAAGGAAACACTCTTAGCATCTTAGCACTAGAAGTAGAAGGCATAGGAATAACAAATAAAAACTATTCATTTGATTCTCCTATATAGGTTAAAGGGAAAGAAGTAGACAACGTCATATAATAAAAATGAAGTCTCAGGCCATCCCCCTGTGCATTCTGCCGTCCTCTTACTCAGCCAACGTTACATGTTAAAGGAATGTGAGTGAGCAAAGAGGAATAGACAGTGATTTCCACATCTCCAATCTCATTTCATGGCCCATCTCTTCTCCTCGGACCCTAGTGACCACTGTCTCTTACTTTACAGTGTTTTAGGAAGGGTGTGCCACTGTAGGTTAGCAGAATATGATCCCCACCCCAGCTGTCCTGCACACTAGGGAGAAGCAATGGCTCTGGGTGCTTGGGAGATCTGGGGTTTCCCATGGGGATTTTCAAGGAGTTAATGAATGGAGAAGCCTCACAGGTTGGGGGAAGATAAACAGAGAATCCTTGCTCTGAGGTCAATCTAAATGTTCTTGAGAATATCTTCTTGCTGAAAGTGAGTGGTATCTTGAAAACACTCCTAAAGTCTGAGTCAGACAAGCCTCTCAGAGGTGCTTTTCAGCAGTTTTTATGTGAGCAGGTTGCCTCCCTGATCCTAAGTTTTGCTGCAAACCACTGATCTCACTGTAGCCCAGCTTGCAATTCTCTCTACCCTGAGCCCCTCTTTCACACCCAGGAATACACGTGTCTCCTTTCTGATTGCCAGGCTTCGCTCACCATATTGTAAGCTTCTGACAGACCTCAGGTGCCCTGCTTGCTGCTTGTTCTCTGGGTCTAGAAACGTGCTTGGTAAACCATAGTAGGTCAATAAATATTGAATAGTCAAATGAATTGGCCCAGAGCAATTGCCCCCATTCGCTCTAACTTAGCAAATTAGTTCCTAATTCTGGCTGTGCAAGCCTGTTACCTGGGGTTTTGTTGGTAACACAGTTTTCCGGATCATCACCCAGAGATAGTCTGACTCAGTTTGTCTTGGGTGAAGCTGAAGAATCTGTATTTTTAATTAACATCTCAGGTGATTTGGACCCAGCCAGGACCTGGGCTGATAGTTGGGAATTGATCTCAGGGGGAATTTTCTGGAGACACAGCTTAACTGTCTGTACCGTGTTAGCTGGACTGCCTATGTTTTGGACTATCCATTAACTAGATATCCAAGGTTTTCAAAATACAGAACTCAAGGGCTCATCCAACTGGGAGATGTGCTTCTGGCAGAAACAAGTGAGTTTATTCAGAACCAGTAGGCAATAAAGTAGGAAATGAGCTCTCCAGCCAGGTGCTTCCAACTCCTCCTACCCCAAAAGAAGATGGATTGATTAGATTAACAAATAAAGTGGTGAGCTGCTGAGACACTGCCCAAACGGCCTTTGGGCTTTCTTCTTGAACAGCATCAATCCACTGTGGAATTGTGGCAGATGGACAGTAGTGTTGCATGTGTTTATACCGGGAATGAGGCCATCGCTAGTTCTTCTGGTCCCCCAAAGGGCTGCGCGGTTGGCTTATACACTTCCAGTTGGCAGCGTGCTATAGAAATTTGAGAGCCCAAGCTTTGGAGTCAGACAGCCCTGGGTCTGAAACACAGAATGGTCACTGATTAAAGTATGACATGGGGCACTGACATAGCCTTTGTGAGACTCAGATGTTTCATCAGTAATTATGGATGATATTATCTAACTCCCGAGTTCATGAGAACTCATCAAGATAGTGTAGCTGGCCTTTGTATACCTGGTACTCAATAAATGGAAATACCATAACCTTTGGGAAAAGTAACATAACATTCCACTGCTCCAAATTGTCCTTCTAAACATCCACATTGGTAAAGAGGCTAATAATCCAAGGTATTAGGCTTAAAATGAAAACAAGCAAGCAAACAAACAAACAAAACCCCTGAGAATAGACTTTAAGTCTCTCATCCAAACGTCAATGACTCTTGGTACATGCTAGGACTTACATAGCTGATTTTCCTGAAAGTGGAACTCAGTGTCTTGTGCATGCTGGGTAGGTGCTCCACCACTAAGCTTTGAGCCCAGTATTTGGTTTTTCAAGTTAGTGTTTCACTGTATAGTTTAAGCTAACCTTAAGTTCACTGTGTAGCCTAGGCTGGCATCCAACGCATCATCCTCTCAAGTGCTGAGATTACAAGTCTGTACCATCATGTCTGTCTGATGGCTGGTTTTTAATCAAGTTACATGATTCTGCTGAAAATTGGTTTGGGTTTCCCCTAAAAGGTTGGGTTGCTTCCATTTTGGCTTAGTTTTAAAAAACTACTCTCCTAAGGAATAAATAAGCAGAGGAGTAGTTGGGGGGGGTGAGTAGCTGTAATTTGCCAACATTCTGTGTTCCTTCCTCGAAGAAATTTCTATGAAAATATAGTGTTGATGAAGGGGAAGATTATTAAGCATGGGTAGGGATGGCAGAATAGGTGGTAGTAAAAAATAGATGAATAGGCATGTGGATAGATCATAGTGCCAAGATTAACATCTACCCAAAGGACTTTGCCCAGCAAGGCATGTGTGCTATAGTGTTCTACCATCACCATAGAGGAGAGGTAGTTGACTGTGGGACTGTTCCTTACAGAATTACAGAATTCCTTACAGAATGAGTGATGTTCCCCTAAAGACTTAGCTAAAGGATGGAATTCCACAAACCTAGCACAACCGGTCCTATTAACTACTTAAAAGAATAATAATAAGTCATGGAAAAATAAATCATGGAAGCAGAAGACATTAATTGATGGAAGGCAAGTTTCTTTTTCAATTTCATCTATCTAAAACCTTTAAGAAATATATCCTAAGCCTTGAGTAGAGATGTTAGTATTTCCAGACATACAGAGAACTCAGTCTCCAAGCCACTTTCTCTCTACATCCCCTTATTTCCTGAACCTCATCTTAAATTACCAGTGTAGTTTCTTGTCCCAACCAAGTATTGGATCACTGCCTGGGCATCTGCTTTTGTGGGAGGGGAATAGCAGAATACCAGTTCTCAGCTGAAGCCAAACACTAGAATCTCCAAACCAAGTACTCTTTCTAAAATTATTTTTAATTCAAAATATAATATGATTGCCCTGTTCCCTTTCCTTCATCAAATCCTTCCATTGTGGCCCATGTTTTAGTCCTGAGGCATCAAAGCTGGGGACAGACTGGCTGCTTCCCTTGAAGGCTTTCGCAACATTTTTCTGTACCATGGAAACTTGTCCCCAGCGAGGAGGTTTTCAAGTGAGATCTAGCTGAGATCATCTAGGTCCTGTGTCTGAAGTTCTGGGTGTCTTTTGCAGTAGTAACTTTAATCTCTGGGAGGCAGCTAATATATATAATATTGCATATTACATAGGTACATATTACAATATACATAAATATTACATAACCTGTAATATTTTGGAAGTCTCTTGCACAATTCTGCCCAAAATTGCACGGGAGGATGGGGTCTTCCAATGTCTGATGTTAAGGGTTTTGTTAGTCTATGGTTCTTGGTAAGAGCGTTATCAGTCCAAAAGGAAAAATATTGTTTAAACTATATTTATAAATATGTATCTACAGACTGATATGCACTATAAGTGATTTTAGGTAAATAGATTATACTACTATTCCTCGTGACTTTTTCAGATATTCATTCCCCTTCGGACGTATTTCTCTCCCTCCTCTTATCCTAATTAGAACCCCATCAGTTTTTCTCAGTCTTTCAAATCCCTTGCAGTCCACTATCTCCCTCTCTGTTGCTTCTCGATCCACGCCCCCATGGTCCCCTTTCACTTTGCTGGTGTTTGCAGTTACCTCAGGTTGCATATCCACATATGAAGATGTGGAGTAGGAACTGCAGATGGGAGAGACTCTGGGTGAGTTGTCCTTCTGGGTCTCAGTGGCCTCCCCTCATTACAATCTCCTCTGATTCCATTCATTAACCTGGAAATTCCATAGTGCATTAGGGCCACATTTCCATCATCTGTTGCCAGTTGAAGGATATTTAGACTGTTTCCAGTTCCTAACTATTGTAAATGGTTCAGTGAACTTGGTTTGAACAAGTATTTGCTGAGGAGTGGTATAGTCAGATCATCTGGTAGATTTGTTTTGAGACATTTGAGGGTTCTCCACACTAATATTCCAGAGTAGCTGGACCAGTTTGCAAATCCAAGAATGAATGAATGAGGGTTCCCTTGGCCCTAAATCCCCTCCAGTGGGTTGTTGGGTTGTTTTCTTGATCTTTGCCATTCAGCCTGGCATTTCCCTAGTTGTTATAAAATAGAACATTTTAAAAGATATTTCAGAACCATTTATATTACTTTTTTTTTAATGGAACTCTTGTATTCAGAGACCAATTTTTAAATGGGTAGTTTGCTTTTTTGACTTAGAGTTCTTTATATATTCTGGCTATTAATCCTCTGTCAGATATGTAGCTGGCAAAGACTCGCATTCTGCGGGCTCCCTCTTCACTTGGTGGATGGTTTCTTTAGCTGTGCAGAGCATTTTCTTTTTATGAGGTCCCACTAGTAAATTTACAGAGATCCATAAAGTGCATACATATCTGTGGTCTGATGTGGCCATCTTAGCAAGACACTGTGGCAAGAGGAACTGGGGTTCAAGGTTGGGCTTGTCTACCTAGTGGGACCTCAATTCCTGGGCAAATACACCAAGAACTCTTTCCAAAGCCATTGATCTATGGCCTGGAATTTAGGCTTTCAAAAAGCCCATGTTCTCCATGTTCCCAGCTCCCCACTACCCCTCTTAAGCTAGACTCTATTCTCCTGCTCTTCTGTCAGCTGTGTTCCAGTCTCATAGAAAGCAGGAGCCAGTGCTGTATTTTGCTTTGCTGCTGCATCCTATTTTATTTAACATGCCTTCTAGTAATATCCATTTTGATGCAAATGATACAGTATCATTCCTTTTGGGAGCACATAACTATGTGCAATGAACACATATTAACCCAAAATTCAAAACCAATTGTCGAAAGCGATGCAAACACTTAACTACCGTGATTTGATCATGACAGATTACATGCATGGGTACAGTCATCATCTGTAAAGACACACAATTAAAGCCATGGTCACAAGAAGCTTCCCAGGTGATTCTCACGTATAGCCAGTGTCCCCAGCTGCCACTCAAGGTGGAAGAGAGAATCCCTTTTCCCAGACTGGAGGTGATTCAGCTGTATTTTGCAGTGCCTGCCTTTGACAAATTAGTTGCAAATTACGCTCCTGACTGCCTTTACATAACAATTAACGAAGACTTGTTTTCATGGGAGATGCCTCCATGATGAGCCTATTCACTCTGTCAGGGCTTGGCTTGGCTTCCTTGCTGTGTTGTCTTTTGAATGAGCTTAGTGGATGAAGTCTTGTTGGTGCAGAAGGCCTGCTAATCATTTCTTTCCCCTCACAGACTTGGGAGAATTGAGTCCCAGCTCTTAATCTCTGGGTATGCATGAATAGTTGTCCTTAGTCCTGGTAAGGGCATTAAGTGAAACTAACTATAGATGCTCCCTGAAACTGGACTGTGTAATCACATTGTTCATCAGAAGGGATTTTTTAATGTTTACATGCAAGAAAGAAGGCGGGGGGGGGGGTGTCGTCCCAAGTATACAAAAAGCCTATTTTTTTTTTTTTTTTATACTCCACTTACGACAAGCAACAGCAAGCATCCACCAGACATCCCTCTGTTGGCATTTCAGGCAAGCTATGAATTCAGAGGTTTTTGCAGGTATCTTCATATGCACTCCACAGTCCTTCCTCTTCAGTGCTTGCTGGCTTCAGTCTGTGCTGCTTCTGATGTAGGTTTTTTCCATTGGGCTAGTGGTGTCTCTAAAGTTTTGCTGCCTTTTCAGAGGATCTCTCTCTCTCTCTCTCTCTCTCTCTCTCTCTCTCTCTCTCTCTCTCTC
>NC_034603.1:5315441-5347827 GCF_900095145.1 Mus pahari | reverse complement strand
CACACACACACACACACACACACACACACACACACATACACACACACACACACACACACCCTTTTGCTATCCTCTTTCATGGAAGAATTTTCCAAAGTATGAAAATATATCCTAGGTGTATACCGTAGGTACTGTGGAGGGTTTTAAGCACAGTACCTGTGTCTATAGGCGACATTAAACGATTTAGGATGGCATAAGCCTTTCCCATACTGGTCCAAAATGTAAACACTTTAATAAGCTTTGCCAGTTGGAGAATTTCCCCAACAGCCACAGGAACACTAAAGCACCTATAGAAAAGAGGGGTGTTGTGGGCGTGGTTCCACAAACCCTGTTTATAAATGCATATCAAAATGTGTGTTTCATATCATTTTACGTGTCATGAAATATTTTTCTTTCATGGCTTTCAATCATTGAAAGATATAAAATCAGGTTTAACACCTGCTCACAGAAGCATGATTGTTGCACCAGTTGGCTGACTAGCCCAAGAAGGAGCTCTCAGTTCCCTGACAGACTTTTCACAATGACCCTTTAAAGCTGAAGGGGATTTAGCTAAATTAAGGGAGAGCTTTTCAATTCATCCTTGTCCCAGGCAAGAATGTTTAGCTAGAACTAGAACGTAATCACATTGTGCTATATTCCTTCCATTTAAAAACAAACAGAATTGTCAAGTTGTGCCTGAATGTGTTTTCCATGTAGAGGAGTGATGTAAAACAACAGGTTGATTTGTAGGGAATTTCGAAGAATGAAGAATTCAATGACACTTGAACAGCAAAATTCTTGCTGCAAATATTCACATGACTGGTGTTGGGGATAGCGATATCTCGACGTGACTCTGTTTGCTTCCTGGAAAGTCTGTTCTGTAAGTTTGGAAACAAAATTAGCTCTCGGTGTTTCACTACAACTCCCGAGACTGATGAGAAATACAAGGAGCCCCAGCTCAACGCACGAATTCCCCAGCCTCCCTCCCACTCACATCAGAGCCAGACAAGGTGTGAAAACCCCAGGAAAATAAGGCTACAACTTGAATCTTGAAATGCAGAGTGGTAGTAAGATCTTCTCCCCCCTAACCATCAGAGCATCTCACATAGCATCTCCTGCCACCACATTTTCCGCTTGGATAGCGAGTTCTGTACTGTAGTGTGCAGAGAACGGGCTTTCATCATGCCGTTACAGCGCATGCATGCAGTGGGCATTGGTTTCACTCACTCCTCAGTGTTTCCCGTCCTTCTTTCTCCCGCTCTTCTTCCCTCCCTGTGGCCCTAACAGTCTCCCAGTTATTTTCATACTGTTTTATTTCCACCCAAATTCATCAAATGATGGAAAACATAGGATGTCTCCCTTTGTGAGTCTGGCTTAGGTTGCATGCCCCATGAATTCTGGTTCCTTCCAGTTTCCTACAAAAGATGTCATGTTATTTTTCTTTACATCTGAGTAGTACTCCAATTGTGTATAAGTGTCAGGTTTTATATGTCCACCTAACCAATGCTGGGGACCCTTCTGTCACGGACACAGTCACTTATACTAGACTTGATCTTTCTGAACTATCCACAGACAGTTCCATAGATCCTGGACTACAAGGAAACAGCCAACTCTTCTAAGACTGGACAAACATCCCCATATCCATTCTTCTAGATTCACTAGAGACACTTCGCCACAATGTTAGCTTAAAACAGCCAGGTATCACGAAGACCCCATTCCTGATCTACTCTCACCTTTTTGTAATCTTTTTTTAAAAATTAAATCAACCAGGGGAATGTTAGCATTCTGTCTAAACTCTGCTTTCTGTCATGGGACGAGTCTATTTGTGTCCAGATCTGATTAACCTTACCAGATAGTGTCTGTGTACAGTAACTTTCCACATATGATACATGAAAAAACCTATTCTCTTTGGGCTTTGTATTTACCTCTTGATATTTTTATATGGCCATGGCTACTAATCACCTTTGCATCTCTCTGTCTATGTCTCTGTCTTTCTCTCTCTCCCCTTCCTTCTCCCCTCCCCCCTTCTCTCCCTTTCTCTGTCCCACACTCCCAGGTCCCCATCCTCTGTGTATCCCTGCTCACACTGACTGGACAGTCCCTCCACAGAAGCAGGATGTGGTTCCCCATCAGCTTTAGCCACTCTTCTATTTCTGTTCCAGAATATTTGTCTCCACAGCCTTCTAGAAATAATCTCTTACTTCCCAAGATAGATTGCACATCTCTGCTTGCACAGCCCCTGACAGTGTCAATGGACTAGTACCCCACGTGTCATCTGATGGGTGTTTGCTTACATAGAGAAAGTGTTCCAGAATGTTCTTCTTCTATGTGTGCATGTGGGTGTGTTTAGTTTTGTGTATGTGCTTACTAAGAGTGTGTACACACATATATACTCTCAGATGCTTGATGGCTAGGGTGTGCTTGTAGAAATTGGAGACCAAGCTTTGGTGTCAGTTTTCACTGTCTGCCTTGATTAAAACCGGCTCTCTCTTGTTTGTTGCTGAATATGGCAGCCTAGCAGGCCCATGAGTTTCTGGGGCTTCTCCTGTTTCCAGCTCCTACCGTGGACCCATTGGGCAGGGAGGTGGGAGGAAATGCTAGTATTACAGATGTATCCACTACTCTCCCCCAACACACACACACATGGATCCTGGGAATTCTGATTGTTCAGGTTTTCCAGCATGCATAGCAACCTTTTGAGCCACTGAACCATCTCACCAGCCCCAGAGATATTTTTGTAAAAGAATTAATAAATTACCTTTTTAAAAGTGTAAATCCTCAAAGCTGAAGCTGAATCCCGTGTTTAGCGATGTAAGTCTGGAAGAAGTGGTACACAAGACCGGCACAGTTTGAGCTGTGATTAATGAAAACAAATGCATGTGTCTATGAAAATTTGACCTAAGTTTTTGAGATGTTTCAAATCAGAGATGGAAACTATGTCCAGTCTTTGAAATCAAAGCTCAAAGGGATTATCGGGGCGCAAACACTGGAATGTTGTACTAAGTAGAATTTTAGGGTGTCTCCTCTAAACTCAAAGACACAGTAATCTTCTTTGTGGTTTTGCTTTCTGGGATTTTAATTTGCCTAGAATGGGAAAATATCAAATGGCTACCATCTGAAAATAAGCAGTCCATAGGCTTTTCAATCGTGAAATCGTGCAGTGCTGTAAGTAACATGATGATACTTCGGGCGACCTCTTTCTCACACTTAGGATTCGAGACAGCCTTTTCCCGTGGTATCTACACATTAGCCACCTGTTAATCAGCCAGCAGCTGTGTCGGAGCCCAGATGCCACCCTTGCACAGGCTTGTTCTTGAGGTTGCTATCTGCTGGCTCACACCTCTACTGGGGATCTTGGAACTCATCCCCTCTCTGAGGTAAGGGGCAGGTCATTGTACACCAGCGGAGTGTACGGTGAATAGCAAGCAGGGTGCTCAGTTGCTCGACATTGAAAATAAAGGAGCGAGTTAAAAATAAAGAGGGAATCCCAGTCGTCTGCTTATTTTACCTTATTTTGGCATCCAAGAATCATGTCTTGGAAACACACACTCGATCTAGCTGCCTTCCTTTATAGATGATGCAAGCTAGGTTTTGCAGCATAAATATGCTGAGCAGGTCTCTCTGCTAGCAAAGATAGACGCAGAACAATGCCCCGCTGATTATCTTTCTAAGAATGCTGAACCCTGCTGAGTCCATGGGGCAACATTCCTGTGCATGGCTTGCAGCTTAAGTGGGCTTCTGAATCCCCAGCATCCTTCAGCCAGTGGGATGAGAGAGCAGACAAGGAGTCAAGGGAAGTGTGTAGTGGGGATTTGTTTACAGCCACCCAAGCTAAGCTTTTGCTGAAGATGTTTGTCATTCAGCATAACCCTGCCCACTCCAACGCTGTTCTATGGGAGAGATTATCATTGTCTCAAATATACAGGTTTGAAAACCCAAGGCTTATGAGATTAACTAGCTTGGGAAAAAAAATCACATAGCCAGAAAAATGGGAGGTACCTACCTGGGCAGAGTTAGCTCCGCCCAGCTCTGAGCACACTGCTTTTTAGTTCAAGAAGGTGTGGAAGGTTAGGAGAGAATCTCACCCAGTGCTTCTGAGGACATCTCGAGTTCTTCACAAACGGAGTAAGTGTGGAAACAGAACAAAATTTCCAAGACACTTCGTTTCTCTGAACAGATAGTACAGAAGTAGAGAGCACTTAGCCGAAAACATTTACAAAATTCCATCACGCCCTTGATGGAAAAATCAGATGAAACAGAAAGCACTCTCGTAAAGTAGTTTCTTAAGATAGTTTAAAAAATTGGAGTGTAAAGACAGAGGCCATGTGTGATGTATATTAAGATAGAATCTGTGAGAGCTGCAATTCTCTGGGTACTTACTCTGTGTTAGGAAAGGGACCAGCCAGCGTAGAAACACAGTCAGCTGAACAGACAGCCACACTTAGGTCTTCCATGTTTGAGTTGTGCCCCGCACCACTCCAGAAGGTACCACTCACAATAATTAGAACAGGCACCAATGGCTTCGACTGTGCAAAGGAACAGTAGCCCCAGACCCAAGACTGATACTAGGTTCCCGCTCGCTGAGAATGTTGTGATCATAAAAAGAGAAAGAGCTATAAGAATATGTTCTGGCGGGATGTGGGAGAAGGGGGTGCCCTGGCAGGCCCATGCCGAGGCATCCCTTCCCCCTGAGGGACCACACACACACCCGTATAGTATAGAATAGAGTTTATTTAGGACATGGGGAGGAGAGTTAAGAGGGTAGCAGAGGCAGGGAAAGGCAGAGAGGAGGAGAGAGCAGAGAAGCAGAGGCCGGCCCTAGCCACATAGAGAGAAGAGGGAAGGGAATGGGGAGAAACGGGGCAAGAGGCAAGAGCATAAGAGAGAGAGAGGAGGGGCCAAGCAGCCTCTTTTATACTGGACCAAGCCTACATGGGTGTTGCCAGGTTACTGTGGGGAGGAGCATACCAGGCTGCTGCTGTCAGGAACTCTGGGGGGTGGAGTTTAGCCAGAATACCAACAGAGAATACTACAATTTGGTGAATTGATTCAAGCTTAATATAGCTAAGGAAGCATAGAGCTGGGGTATCACCCAGAGCCTCCCCCCTGAACAGTCCTCCTTTGGTTCCCCCCCCCCCCCTTGGCTCACTCTGCCCCAGTAAGTCTGCTCTCCGGGCTGAGAAGCAAGCTGATTAAGCCTGCATATCTACGTCCCTGAGCCTGGTTTGTATGAAATCAGTCCTCATAGGCAGCTCAAAGCCAGCCGTTAATGATTTGGTCCTATTAACCCTTAGACTGTGGCTCTCACAGTTCAGTCCAACTTGAGGGGATACGTCTTAAATGCAAAATCAACAGATTCCATCTGAGTGCACATTGATTCCCTGTTCAGGACCCTTATGCACCGGTATGCACCGGATAAAATAAAACTGTCTCTGAGAAACAGTACGTGGTTCAGCCTGGCCACACTGAGTGGTCTGTCTTAGCGTTGGGATTGGGGGAGCATGTTGGAACTCCAGGAAGAATAGTGTGTAAATTAATTTTAGTTTCAAAAGAAAAAGAAATCCCAGGAATTATTCAGGTAAACAAACAAACAAAAAACAAAAACAAAAAACCTTATGTTAGAAATGATGCAACTGGCACATTTTATCAGTGTGACCGGTGGCGCTTTCTAAACAACAGATGCTAGAAAAATGTACAGAAGAAACATGGCAGACCTAAGCAAGATGTAATTTCTGTTTCCAGTCACTGTGTGCACTTCCCCTCGTCATTATGTCCCTCCATCCACTCTCCCCACCAGGATGTAGGGTTTTGCTTAAGTTGCAAAGTCATAGTTAAATGAGGCTCCTGCTTGGCTGAGCCTGTGTGTGAGCGAGCAGGAAGCTATGATTATTCTGAACTAGTCTGAGAGGCAGCATTGTGGCACTGGCCAGCCATTGTTAGCACGTTCTCATCTATGAGGTTCAAGTTCCCCTGCATGACATCAGCACAGGGGAGCAAATACTGATCCCTACATTGTGTGCTGCCAGGTTCCAGTGACAAGGAGTGGAATCGAACATCTCTTGTAGTTCTGGTGTGAAGAATGGGAACCCCTTTGGCTTTGCTCCCCACAACTTTGCATTGAGGGTTCTGGCCCAGGAAGCTAAGCTCTGGATCTTATGTCCTACTTTTAAAAATAAGAATGAGATTTAAATAATTAATATTATTTAATTAATTTTAGACAAATAGCTAATTAAATAATTTTTTAAAGCTCAAAGAGAGCTCTGATGGTCCTCTAAGATGATATGTACATAAAATACTTGGCAAGTCTTTGGTTCTTAGTGGTTATATCTCTCTTGTTGTCTGTCTATCTATCTATCTATCTATCTATCTATCTATCTTCATCATCATCATCATCTTCTTCTCTGCTGTGCCCTGGACAAGGGTCTCCCTCTATAAATTTTCTTATCTTAATGCTAACTGTAATTTTTCAAGTGACCTTTTTTGGTGACAACTTGTGCATATGCTATAATATACTCAAAGAACTAAAGGTAAACTTATTTCTTTGACTGTTAATTCATACACACACACACACACACACACACACACACACACATATATATATATATACACACACACACACACATATATATATATATATATATATATATATATATATGTATGTATATATAATTTCTTCACAGAGAATGTTGGTTTTGGCGAGTATCTGTGTAGCTCACTTTAATTACCTCATTAGGCTTATTCAATTTGAGGAATTTCACACCACTTTGAAGATGGCAACAGTTACAGAAAACTGTAAGGTGTGTCTTCTGTCTTCAAAATGAGCTTGGAAACAACCAGATTTTGTTTGTTTGTTTTCTGTGGAAAAACAAAGGGTCTGGAAATACCGAAGAAGGTGTGTATGACTCATATGCTCCCTTTGGGCCAGAGTAAATGCCTCTTATAAGATAACCTGTCCTTATCCATCAAAGAAGGAGGAAGATGAAATGAGTGGTGGATCCCAGTGTCAGCTGGAACAGATGATGGCAGGGTAGGCTGTTTCAGAAGCAGACAACTTTCACAACCTGCCCGTCCATTCAGTTCCAGGGAGGAAGTCGCGTCTGAACTACCCATGAATAACCAAACCCCACACAGGACAGCTTGGCCTTTAATATCATGTCATCTTTCTAGAAAGTTCTGCCCCTCCCCCTGCCTGCTTTGTTGTCTATCTCTAGTGTCTATCTCTGGCTTAACAAGTTATTTGTTTCTGCAGTGATGTCCTGGTTTGAGCGTTTCCTCTGTCTACAGGACAGGTCACTCAGTGAATTTCCCATTAATGAGGAAATGTCTACTTTCTCTACAGTGTGACTCTGTTGGATAGTAAACGCTTAGAGGAACTTCTATTTTCTTCCAAATTCGTTGCGTGCTGGTATCTGGCTCTCATTCTTTCCCCCTTACTCTTCATCTCTTCTTGTTTTTGTCCTCTCTATTCCACTTACTACCTTAAGTGTAGATAGATGTTCATACAATCAGACAGACCTGTTAGCCATCTCATAACCATGCATATACCACAAAGGTTTCATACATTTTTACATTTTGTCCATAAATGTCCAGTCCAAAGCCCTGTGTAATGTGTGTTAAAAGACAAATTCAGTACCTGGTTCATACCAAAAGAGAAAGAAAGAAAGAGAGAGAGAGAGAGAGAGAGAGAGAGAGAGAGAGAGAGAGAGAGAGAAAGGAAGGAAGGAAGGAAGGAAGGAAGGAAGGAAGGAAGGAAGGAAGGAAGGAAGGAAGGAAGGAAGGAAGGAAGGGAAGGAAGGGAAGGAAGGCTAGTTTAAATTTAGGCCAAAAATAAACTATATATGATCTTTCCTTTTTCAACAAGGAAGAAGCCACACTTTATGTATTTTACATGAAAGCAGAATTGTTTTTCAGAAAAGAATAGAGCCAACAAGCAACCCACTGAATTAACACTAATCAGTCTAGTCTCTTTGATATATTCATTTAGAATGAATTGTCTTCAACTTCCTGTGTGATATAACAAATATTATTTTAGTATTCATGTAACATATATACATATATATACACATAATTTTTAACCAAATGTAGTCATATTGCTCTCTGTACTTCCTGTCCTCCCTCCAATACCTCCCATGCCTCCCCAACTCCCTCTCAAACTCAATGTCTCTTGTAATTGAATTATTATTATTATTGTGTGTGTGTGTGTGTGTATATATATATATATATATATATATATATATATGTAAATGGATGGATGTGTGTATATATAGCCTGCTAAGTCCATTTGGGGTTGCTTGTGTATATGTACGATTTCAGTGCTTGAACACTTGGTATTGGACAACCAATCAGTGAGCTCATCGCTGGTAGAGACTAACTCCCCCTCCCACCGGTCATTAATTGCCTACAGCTCTTCATTTAAGGTTGAAGATCTGTGAGATTCAGCCCATCCACCTTGGCTTGTCAGCGGTCTTGGCATAACTCAGATCTTGTTGAGGCAGCCAAACTGTTGAGATTTCACAGGTAGAGCTGCCTTGTCCTATCTATAGGTTACAGTCTCACAGCAGATTTCTGGGTCCTCTGGCTCTTTACAGTCTTTCCTTCCCCTCTTCTGAAATGTTCCCTGAGTCTTACTTAGGTGTAAGGCTTGTGTTATAGATGTACAAATAGTTTTCTCCCCACTTAGTTTGATGAGAGATTAAAAAGTGACAATTTTTTTTCCTTCCCATCAAAGAATATATTTTGGGTTGTATAGTTGTTGGTCTTTATAGTCTCTTCCCAGCCCGTGCTCTTAGCCAAAAAAACAAAAAACAAAAAACAAAACAAACAAACAAAAAAAAACAAAAAAAAAAAAACAAACAAAGTGGGATGGAGGAAATAGAGAGGAAGAAAGAACTGGCTGCATCCTGGCAGAGGAAGTGGGAGCTCTTAAAGGTGCAGCCTTGTCCCCAGGCAGCTCTCAAGCACCTCAGACAACAAGCCTGTTGTGGGTTCTCCTTTGAAACTTTTAGCCCCCCAGCTGAACATCTTCACGGTGCGAGATGTTGGGCATCAGTAACAGGTACCCTTGGGTCCATCCTCCTTCCGTCCACTCTCCTCAAGCGCCTTAT
The DNA here is from genome assembly GCF_900095145.1 of Mus pahari. Classification (NCBI taxonomy): domain Eukaryota; kingdom Metazoa; phylum Chordata; class Mammalia; order Rodentia; family Muridae; genus Mus; species Mus pahari. The sequence goes on along the minus strand of NC_034603.1, from coordinate 5,338,744 downwards.
TCGTGGCTTCTGCAGTCTGGGCTCCTCCCTGTCACAACAGGTCGTTTCTCTGCATGGAATCCCGGCCACATGTTTCACTTAACCACCTTTTTGTTTTCTGAGAGGTTTAACCTACGCATAGTAAAACCAGCTTTATCTGGTCTAGCTAATGTGTTTTATACAAAGCCTACTATGCAGAAATTAGTACTTTAGCTGAAGTCAATCCACGTGGGGCATAGCAAATGTCTCTCATAGAATAGTGCTCTGCCCTCACCCAACTCCACAATGAGTGAGATAAAATGTATTCTAGCAGAAGTATTAAATAGCAATATTATGTGCCACACGATTGAGCTCAGGGCCAGCAGTGACAGGAAGGAAGAGGCCAGCACAGGCCACCAAAATCAAGGACAAAGGAGCCTTTGAATAACAAGTGCCTAGAGCAATTTCGAATTGCAGTGACCTTGTGGAGGTTAACTGGTTTTGCTTCTTGCTTCCATGTTGTTGGAGGTTGAAAGAATCGGCTCTTTTTGCCTTGAGTACTTTAAATTGTGTGTGTGTGTGTGTGTGTGTGTGTGTGTGTGTGTGTGTGTGTGTGTGTGTTATCTCTAGGTTGTGATTCTTGATACTGGAAAAAAAAATGATGCCTTTGCTTTGATGCAGGCGGGAGGGACTGTGAGTACAGAAAGGAAGCATGAGTTTAGAATGGGGGAGTGGACAAGAGGGAGCCAGGGCTGGGGTGTGTCTGTTCTTACTCCACATCAGTTCTGAGGAAGGCATTGTTGAAGTTGGGGGTTGAGCAGTGTGAAGCTGGTAAAAGTTACTGTCAAACTATCTGTTTGTTGCTCTGAGTCTGTAGGCACACCCTCAGAAGACCAACCCTTGCTCTGCTCTGCCTACCCCTGGGCTTTTTGTGTATTGGAGTGAGAGGAAAAACAAACAAACAAACAAACAAACAAACAAATAAATAAAGAGCTACTTTCGTAGCAAATGTCAAAAGGAAAGACTTGAGCCCACACTCACCCTCTAAAGCGAATATGGTTGTTATGATTCTGTGGGCATAGGTGTGGAATACTGTTGAGCACAAAATAGGTGATCAATCGTTTAATATCAATAGACAACCATAGAATGGAAGGACGGGTAGAATAATTATTAAGACCATGGCCTTGACTTCTTGTAATATTATTTAAATAAGGCTGAGTATGTTTGACTTATTTCTTTGACCATTCTGGATAGATGTTTGGTCTACATTCATGCCCTTTCCTGAGTTTGGCATCTTCCCAATGCCTTGTCTGCTTCTGAAATTCATTTCTAGATAGAAAGCTCAGAGCAGGTGGACCATAAAGCTTTGCCTATTAGCTGCAGTGGAAGGGAACGGATGGACAGCCTTAGCCCTCAACTAGAACTTAGTCTATCCTATTCAGGACGGTTCCCCGGGGGCTTCTCTTCATGGACACAGGGAGGTATCTTGGATCTGATCCAGAAAGCTGTTAAGAAAAGGTACCAGGCTTCACGACGACTTCTTCACAACGTCTTCTTTATCAGCACCCTTCCGTTTCTCACTGGGTCCTGATCCTATTCCCTTGGCTTCTGGAACCACAACTTCTTTTTTTTTTTTTTTTTAAGATTTATTTATTATTAGATCTAAGTACACTGTAGCTGTCTTCAGATGCACCAGAAGAAGGCATCAGATCTCATTAGTGATGGTTGTGAGCCACCATGTGGTTGCTGGGATTTGAACTCTGGACCTTCGGAAGAGCAGTGGGTGCTCTTAACCACTGAGCCATCTCACCAGCCTCCACAACTACTTTTGACATAATTTATGAGAGGGATCCTGTAATATTTGTACTTCTATTTCTGGAATATATTAGCACGATGCTGGGTTCATCCAAGCCTCCATACCTGACATAATTCCTCCTTCTCTGACTGAACAACACCCCATGGAAGCCTGCACCCCATTTCCCTTGCCATTCATGGGCACTTAAGTGACTTCCTTTTCCCGGTCACTATGCATCATGCTGAAGTGAGCACAGAGGTAGAGACACCTCCTTAAAGCCCTGATGCGAATCCCTCTGAATGCATTCACACAGGTAGCTCATTGTATCATGAAGCAGCACTGTGTTCAGTGTTTGAGAATTGCCAGGTTACATTCTAAACCACAGTTTATAAAGGCTCTCTCTTTTTCATAGCTTCCTCTAAACTTACCCTTTAGAAAAAGTTACTACAAAAAAAAAGTTAATGGAGTGACATCTCATTGTGGTTTCTATTCACATTTTTCTCTGGTAGATTAGTGAGTTGGGGCCCCTTTTTGTGTCCCCGCCTTGAATCCTTGAATCTTCTCTGGACAAACATCTCTTTCTTCTGTACGCTTGCCTATTTCTTCATCAGTACATTAAGATTCGCCTTGCTATTGAATTGTGGGTCTTGCCTGTATTTTTGATGTATTAAGCCTTTATCAGTTGCATGTCTCATAAGCATCTCCTCCCCTTTCTTACACTGCATCTTCATTGTGTTGATTGCTTTCTTTGCTGAGCGGAAGCTTGCTAACTTGATACATTCGACTTGTCTATTTTTTGCTTTTATTGCCTATGCTTTGGGGCCATATCCAAGAAATTGCTGCCAATATGTTTATAGTATTGATTGTAGTGATAGTTTCACAGTGTAGACCCATTTCCAAACTCATCAAGTTGTGTACATTAAATAAATACAGCCTTTTGCATGTCTTCATACCTCAGCAAAGTGGTTTAAGGAGGCATTAATAGTAACAGCACGCGCGGTTAGTGTGCAGTGCTACCTAGGATCCCAAGCAGTCTCACTGCCATGATCTGTGAGGCCAGGTTGTCAGTTACCAAGATAGACCAAAAATGTATATACATATGCACACGAGAGAGCTGTGGTCTCTTCAGTGTCCTTGAGCCTGCCTCAGCTGTAGCAATAACTTGCAAGGGGAGACCCAGCCACCTAGGAAAATAGTATCCAGAGATTATCAAAATCAGAATGTTATCAACAGTTTTTCATAGTGTCAAGAAACATGTCATGCCCAGAGTTTTCTGGTCCTCTGCGTATGATCAGGATGTCCTTGCTGTTTTCATATATTTCAGTTGATGACATGCTGCTATATAGTCCAAGGCTGGGTGGACAAGCCAATCTTGTCTTCAATTAAGAGTGAGTTGATCTGAGATGAATATGACATCATGCTGTCTGATCTCATTACAAAAAAGAGTAAGAGGAAATTGAAAAGCATATTCATACCTATCTTCCTTGCTTTCTGTTTCTGAGACTCACTGCTGTAAGAAGACGTGGCTCTGGAAACCTGTGGTGTCAGGGGGAGGGAGAAGGGGGGATGGTGAGAAGAAGTGAGGATGACTGAGAGTGAGGCAGAGAAAATATGTGGATGTATTCTATCATCAAATGATTAGTATTAGATATGTATGTCCTGTATGTTTACTATCTACCCTATATGATTCAAGCTGGGGACAGTCAGCACAAGTGTAGAATTACACAGTGTAGCTGGCAAAGACTGTAGGTGCTCATCCAAGCATTCATCCTTTCTCTTAGGGAGATAGGCAGCTGGATTATAGTTTCAGGATACTTGACTTTCGGGGTGGCTAGCCATATGTCTACATTCTAGCTAGTAGAATGCACTGTAGAGATGGAACCCCATTACCTCCATACAAGCTAAGCAAGTCTTCTGTCGAGACCCTACATTCTGTTTCTTTACATAGCAGCATCAGGGCTGCTGAGAACTCAGATAAAGAACCTGCGAGCGAACGGGGCCCCTGGAAGGAGCCTGAGCCTCTGAGTGAATTTGTGACCCGAGGACCTCTTCTCAGCCTAGTCCACTTGCCTTCCACCGAGCATTGTCCCACGGTGGACAACAAATGCACAATTGCTGTGCTGTGCTGCGGAATTGAGGTTACCGCCTCCATTGACGAAGACACTGAGTGTCAAAGCGTTTTTATCTGACATGAAACAAAACATAAGTGTAAATTATAAATATCAAAAGAGTAAAACCACGATGCCCGTTTCTGTATAAATGCTCATGGGTGCTTAGCAGACAGCCTAAGGCTTCTCTGTCTTCCCCTGAATTGGGTGAGTATAGCCCGTCCCCCACTTGTTCAGAAATCAAGCCGAACTTTGTGAGCCCTATGCGCTCCTCCCTGGCCGTCGGGACCTGAATCCAGTTGTAGTATCCAAACCCGTTCCAGGAGTTGTAGAGGCAGCCCCAGGGGTGAGAAGAAGAGGACATTTCTCCTTGACCAATCCCCCTCGGTCACACATACCTATGACTGAGTCCCTTGCCTGCTCTGTAGTCAGTCCTCAGGCCCAGTGTGAGTTCACCGTGTGGTCTTCTTTTAGCCCCAGGTTATTTGATTTTCTCCTGTAATTTTCTCCCCAGCACTTTCCTATTTAGTTTTTATAGAATTTATTTTTCCTCTCCTAAGTGTAATTTTTTTGTATCTATCTTATTTGAATTTCATTTCGTGTAATCCCGTCAGTGCATCCAGGCCATTTTGGATGCTAAACGTGTTGTCTCTTTCCTGACAGCTGGGTATTCATGGTGGAATATAAATATATACTTAACTCCAATGTCCACAACACTTAGGAGAGTAAAACCTGAGTAAAAGCCAGGAGAGGAGATGGGAGCTGTCCAAGGCATGGCTCTAATTGGTGCTTGTTCTTGCATCCTGACAGCTGGAGTGGGGAAAGGCTGGTAAGTGGGACGAGCCCTCTGTCCAGCTGCCTCTCGATGCCTTCATCCCTGTGTGTCTTCCTCCACCTCCTTTCTTTGCAAAGCGACTTTCCTTGGTCTATGGTCCACTTGGCAGAATATGGCTATTGACTGCCCACTGTCACAGATTTCCCCCACTTGAGAAACTGGCAATGACCATTAGGAGTCCTTCAGATAAGAGAGAAAACAGAAGCAAAAATGACAGAGATAACAAGAGATGGAAAGGGAAAGGGGGAGGGAGAGAGAGGAGAGAAACAGAAAGAAACAGACAGACACACACACACACACACACACACAGAAAAACAGAGAGAGAAAGAGAGACAGACACATAGGGAGAGAGAGAAGCAGAAAGAGAGAGACAGAAAGAGAAAACAGAGACAGAGAGACAGACAGATGCACACAGTGAGAGAGAGACGGGGGAGGGAGAGGGAGAGGGAAAATGACTCGTTTGGGTCCAACTTGGTCAAGCATCTATAACTTCTCTAATGACTTCACAAAATAAAGCCAGGTATATGAAAATGAGGCTGATGGGCCCCAAACTTGTGAGTAAGAGAACCCATTTATCAGTTACATCTCAAAGATGTACTTGTGGCAAAAGTAAGTGATGTAAGGACTTAAAAATATCAAATGAAAAGAAAGAATGTGGTGGTAAATGGTTATAATTTAACTCCCCTTGTGCCTAAATTCTATAGTGATAACCACTCAAAGACTATATTGGCACCATTAACATATTCTCTTGAATTCAGTTCAAATCTGCATGTGCGCGCGTGTGCACACACACACACACACACACACACACCCCTGTATACACATGCAAACACAAATACACAGTGAATTCACACTATATGAGGGAAGAGGTTTTCAGGTTTTGAAAATGGACACACACACACACACACACACACACACACACACACACACACATGATGCCTATGGCCACAGGATCACAAGGAATGATGTGAGTCAAATATGAATGGCAGACAAAGCTACAGCTTGTTGATAGGGGCATTGCAGACCCCAGAGTGACCATGAGAAGCATGGGGGCTTCTGGGAAGGATCATCTCAGAATTGCTGGAGCGTCAAGGAAGAAGCCAAGACAGGAGGCAGGGAAGCAGGGAACGGTAGGTTTTCAAGAGTAATAAATCAAGACATTAGCCTGAGGGTATTGGAAGACATCTGGGGTTTTCAGCAAGTGAATGGCATAGCCAAGCTTTCAAGTGAAGATCATCGCAAGAGCAGACATACAGGGAACAGGTTTAAGATGAAGCCAGACTAATGGGAAGGGCGTGCAGGAGCTACCATGGTGGTCTAGCGAGAAGATAAATGGGATCTCTGGACTGAGGTAGAAAAGGTAGCTACGAATCCAGCAGGTCCTTAGGGTGATTTTTTTATGTATCCTAAGTAGTACTGGGTGCTTCTCCTGGTACATCTTATTTTTCAGCCCCCATGATATCAGGTACCAATGTTACAGATGAGGAAACCAGATTAGAGAGATGAACTTTTACTCGGTTCAAGGTCTCCCAGCCAGTGAGTGGCAACTGCTGTACTCAGAGTCAAGCCAGAAAATGATCTATGGTAATTAACCACCAGTTCAGTGCTTGCAGCTCTGGAGATGGGGAAATGCAGATGAGCATAGTGAAGAGGGAGTGGTAGTGAGTCCAATCGCTGAACCGGCTCCAGTGTGTGGAGGACAGAAAGCATCAAAGATGACGACTGAACGTTGAGCACAGGACTACTCCAGGGTGGGGAGTGCCGAAGGATTAGATTTCCGTCCATGTTAGAAAAAGCTCTTTGACATCCATTCCAGTCGGAGAGCACTGGCAGGAGAGCCAGTCCTTTGGCACCAAAGTTTCTAGAACTTTGGCTCTTCCATGCACGGCAGCTAGTCCATCTCTCCATCTCTTTCGACATCGGCCCCTCAGCCAGCTTTTCCAGCTGCCTTCTTCACTGTTGACAGTCCGTCATCTTCCGTACATCCAGCCAGCTCTTCATCCCACACCAGCTCTCTAGCTTGTGTTCGGTGCTGACTGTGAAGATCAGCTGGGTCCAGCCGCTGTCACTCCGCCTTGCTCACCTCCTCTGCACCATCAGCTTTTCTCTCTCCAGTTGCTCCTAGTCTCTCCAACAACCCTAGCCATCCACCCATCCTTGCAGGTCGCTTTGAACCTCAAGGTCCTGCAAGCTGAAGCTCCTTAACTGGGCAGGCTGTTCACACTCCACAGCACCCGCCCTCAATCCCTGCTGTTCTTTCTCTTCACTTAGTTTGGGGGTGTGGAGGGAAAAAAGGTGGATTTTTTTTTTTCCCAAATGAGTCTTGACCTATTTTGATACATTGTTTAAAATTTATCCGTGGTACAAATTTGTTTTGTTATTTTTTAATCTGTATTGTATCCAGGGAAAAAGACATTGGCTTGTTAACAGCATCCTTTTAAGAGAAAGACTAAACTTCACTCATCCTTACCTCAGGACAAGATGAAGTGGGTTAAGCTTCAATCAGCTCCATCTTAATTAGCCCCCAAATGAGGCTGCACTTCCATTTCTCAGCCTCAGCCAGTGAATTGCTGCATTTAAAGAATAATTTTAGCGTGGCAGAGAGGCAGAAATTATTAATATCTCAAAACTCTGTTTTCACCATGTATTACACATGAACAAGTTTTAAGGTGTTATCAATTATACAATTGTTTAGTACCTAAGAGGTTTGGGGAAAAATTAAATGTACACTACAAATTTAATCCCCATTTCTAAAATGTAAGTAGGAAAATGTGAGGAAAGCCAATGGGGTCTTATAGCGAAGGAAGCTGGGTGTTTTTCTTCCTTTGAATAATTTCTCCTAATCTAATATTTAGTACTTGTATAACTTGTTCAGTTTATGACTTCCATAGTCATGTCACAATCTCCCTGTTGACAAAAGCATCACCTTCCCTTTTAGAGAGCATGGCCGCCAGGATGCTGGCACCTATTTCTCTCCTGGTTTAGGAACTGGCTTTGTGGCTTTGCTCAGTGTCTTATTCAAACTATATATGCATAGCTTCAGTAAAGCCTCAAACCCCAAAAGGCAACAGAAGCCCATGACTAAAGAGGCTTTTCTGAACACAGAATAAAACATGAATCTATACGTGAGCAAATTAGAATCTATTTTTCAGTGTTCTGCCCCAGTAGGAGTTGAGTGAAGAAAACAATTTGTGTGCTCTAAAATGATAGAATATTTCTTTCAGCAGACACCCTTATGTGTTAATGTGCACATATTTCCCTTATTAAGTGATGGCCTCATTCTGGGGTGGATTTCAGTGTCTTCTTCCTGAAAACATCTGAGTATGTAGACCAAAAACCTAAGAGAGTCTACAGAAGTATTTTTGTGCCAGAGATGCTCATAGCTTCTGTGTCTGTATATATGTATACCTATACATGTTTATGTGTATGTGCATGTGTCTATTTAATGAGAATGAATAAGACAGAGTTTATATCCTTCAGTGGATGTGCCAGCTCCTCATCTACGATTACTAGAACACACTAAATTCCCGGAGCCCCTGCTTTCTACCCTTTATGAAGATGTTATTTTTCTTCTTTTCTAGAATATAACATTGCGGTAAGGTGCCAAATCAACAGCCCAGCAGTCAGGAAGCTGCTTCTTAGCTCCCAGCCTGTAGTACTCCCCCTGGGCTTCCGTGCCAAAGCTGGCTGAGAGCCCTCTACTTGCAGCTTCCTATTTAGTTTGGCTTCTACTGTCTTCGTGCTGAATCACTTTACTAGTTTGGGCATGAGTACATTACTGATCTTGTATACCAACACAAAAGTTCACACAGGCACAGCATACCCACAGACTTAAGCACAGTATGTTTGTACTCTATACCCCAACACAAATGAAAAAATGTGCATCTATATACCAACAAACTCAAACACACACACACACACACACACACACACACACACACATACTTATACCCACAAACTCAGGTGTACAAATTCATGCACATACTTTATAGCTCCATGTATATACAAGTTTGCATGTATGTTTAATACAAAACTCCAGCAATTCACACTCCATACCCTTACACCTATGCACATGCACACATACAACTCAAGTGCACACACATTGCATCATCATGATTATACAAGCATGTGCATTGCATACATATACAAGTATGATTTACAGCTATGCATGTATACATACTCATATGTATATGCACAGGCATGTACAGGATGAAGGCATGTCCACACACCCTCATCATAACCCTTTTCTTCTAATCTTTCACTTTCTCATCTCCTCTCTCCTCATCAACATTCCTCATATTGAGACCCTCATAGTATACTGTTCAGAACTGTTATGAATACAATCATTCTAGTGACAGGACCTGGATTTATCTTTTCACAAATGAATAAGCGGTCTTGAGAACAAGATGTGGAAGTTTTTCATAACCTGACTGAGCAGAAGGAACATCAAGCCATTGAAGCTTAACCCTAAGGGGGCAAGGGACATCCCGGCCTCGCCTTCTGACGCTGGCTGCCTGTGTTGTAATAAGTGAGGGGCACAGAACTGAAGGTTTCACAACGCCTTTTCTCCATCAGCAGGGGTAGAACCGTGTGTAGGGCTTTCCATGTGCCCCAGACACTGTTTCTCTATGGTTCCTTTATGAAAGAATCTTGATTTTTCTTGTTCTAGCACCGAGTCGGACAGGGCTGCACTGTTCTTTGTAGCTGAGGCAAGGGTGTTTTAAAGTTGCTCCCTCGAATGCTAGGAAGGAAGTGGCCTGTCTGGAGGGTCTTGGTCCCTCGCCATACACCTTGCTTCTGATCTCTTCGGCTTCTGTTTGAAGCCTGGAGAAGGTTTGTTAGGTTTTCCGCTAGGTGACTAGAAGAGAGAGAAAGTCAGAGCAAGAGGCCCCTTCCTCATGACTCAGTTCTGTGTACCCCACCTTCTTGTTTGGGATTTCCAGCTCTGAGCACAAGATTTTCTCACTAGTAGTATACAGACCAAAAAACCACTATTCAGGGGTTAACCCTGAGCTATAGCTAAATGGCGTCATGTACCATAAGCAACATTTGGAGCTACCATTACATGATGGTAATCCCATATCATTTTCTGTTTTATTTCCATTGCTTTTGATATTGTTCAGTACTGGGGAATGAATCTAAGTATATGATAAGTACATGCTCAGGCATTAAACTTCACCTCCTATATCTTGAATTTTATGTTTGCATGTAGTTTTTTTTTTTTCCAAGATTGTGACAGAGTTGAAAAATGGCTTGTGACTTACACCTGGGGTGATGGGATGTTGTCTAAATTTTATTTCTGTTGCTGTGATAAAATTTCCTGATGAGAAAACTTAGGGGATAAAGTGTTGATTTCAGCTCATTGTTCCAGGGTACAGTACTACAGTATGTCATTGCAAGCAAGTCACATAGCAGGAGCTTGAGATGACTAGTCACACTCAACCCCTAGCCCAGCAGCAGAGAGGGATGAAGTAACGCACATACACCTTGCTTTCAGGTCATTTTCTATACAGCTAATGGTTCAAGATCTCCTGTCTAGAGGATGTTACTACCCACGGTGGGCAGGCCTTTCCACCTCAATTAATACAATCAAGGTAATCAGCCACAGATGTGCTCACAGGGCAACCTGATCTCGGCCACTTCTCACTGACAGTCCCTTCTTGAGCAATTCTCGATAGTATTAAGTTAACAATTGAAAGTAGCCATCCCAGATGCCATAGCAGGATGCACTCCTCTTCTGTGTCTTTGGTGACATAAGAGTTAACACCCCTACTCCACCACCATCCATGTGGAAGCACAACTTGAATGATTGTGCATAGTAACAATGCTTGATAATACATTACTGTGTTACCACTCTGCATACTTACTTTTAATTCAGATTTTACAATGTGTTCCTTCCCTATATATAGAAAGCGTTTACTGTGAACAGTTCCCTACACCACAACATCAGCCTCATGCACCTGTGATTACCTTATCGGCTGGCTATATCAAGAGGTTATATGGAGTGACTAGCCTACACCAAGTATCATTGTATGGATTCGCTGAGATAGCCATATACTGACAAGCTCACCTAACAAGTGTATTTGTCAGTGTGTGTCTTAGTTATTGAGCCATGCGTGGCTATAACAGGAAATGGCTTTTCTTATAGTCTGACAAATAAAGGATGTCAACTTCAGAGGGAAACATGGCAGATGTTTCTTAGGCTCAAAACCTGGGAGGTAGTTAGGGTTTTTCTCTGTATTTTACCTCAATCCTGTCTTTGCTCCTAAAGCACATACCACTGGAACTCTCCCCACTGCCCCACACTGTAGCAGAGAGAAAGAGACTGGTAGAATCCATAAAGGTTAATAGGTGAAGAACCGCTTCCAAAATGGCTTACTGGGGTGCAAATGGGTGCTCTTTGTTCAAACCTCCTCAGCTTCCTAAAGATTCTGTCTTTTTTGTTGAGACTCGGCGTGATCTGTAGTCTTAGAAAGGAGGGGTGGGGAGATTTACAGTGTGACGTTTCTGGAGTGCAGAGTAGAATGGGAAATGACGGAGAAAGTCAGGACGAGGAGACCTGGTGGAACCCGGCTTGGCCTGATGAGCCAGGAGAAACGCGTTCTCTTGACAACAAAACCGAATTGGTCAAAAGAATACAACTGGGACGATGGGTCCGAACAGAGAGCAACGTTTCTGTAGAAGGAAATGGCCACCCACTTCTTTGGATATTTTTAGGACATCTTCATTGTTGCTATTGCTTCTAGGAGCCCAGATAAGAAAGGACTGGCATACTAGCATATGTGTACACACACACACACACACACACACACACACACACACACACACACACACGGCATACTTAGAGTAGGCTAATCAGTCCTTTCTGCCACAATAACCTATTTTTAGATGTCTTAACCCATAAGATATTTTGACTTTATAGTTTCGAGTACAGAAATCTGCCACAAAATTCAACCAAGATCCTTCCTATACGAAAGCAGGTCTGAAGACACTACGATCCCAACCATTTAAATTCTCAATTAATCTCACATGCTTTTCCATACAGAGTCTGGGTAATCGGAGTAAGTGGAGTAGTTTCATGTTTGTTTGGTTTGCTTTTCAGCTTGTCTATATTGATTTTCAATCTTTTATTGGGACTAGACAATTAGGCCAGGCTGGCTAGCCAGTGAGCTCGACGTGTCTACCTGTCTCTGTTACCAAACTCTGAGGTTACAGGTATGTGAGACCATGCCTGACATTTTACATGGGTTCTGGAGAATGAACTCAGGTCGCCATGGTGCTGTAGCAGCATTTACTTGACTAAGCCATCTTGCCAGCCCCTCCATTTTCTTAAGCGTGGAAGCCCCATCCAAACATTTCAAATGCTTTGAGGAGGGAATATGAAAGCCCAGAGGTCAGACACATCTTTCTTATTGCTGCAGCTGAAGTGTGGGTACAGAGCTTTGAGCGAAGGAAACTTCTCCCAGCTGTTGAACAAACCCACAGTCAGTCAACACCGTGTGCTGCCAGCTTGGGGGGGAGGGGTCCTGCTGGGCCACACAGGAGTGTGACAGACTCTCCCCACCTTCGCCCAGGAACACAGAAAAGGATGGAGGTCCTTTTTAGTGAAGATAGTGGGTCCTGTCATGCAGGTCCTGTCATGCAGCCTTGAGTACAAGGCCCATGGGGTCAAGGAGGACTGGAAGGCTCTATCTGGAGGTCCCAAGGCATCTCTTTAGCATTCATGCCTTCTCCAACAATCTGCTCCTGTGTCTGCTCAGCTTTCATCTCCCACCTCTCCTTGTCCTGTCATGTCTGTGGAATACACATCACTCTGAGGCCTTTCATCTGAGAGCCTGCACCGAGATCCAAGTTTTCATCAGCAATGGGCTAATGCCAGTTGGAATTAACAGCCATTCCACTCATCGGCTTTTACTGTCAATATTTATACAACTTCTAGATTATGGCCCTTTGGGGCAGGAGACCCTTAGAACGTACTATGTGCTAGGGGTGAGAAGGGTAGGAAAGTGACATTTTCATTAAATAAATAAATAAATAAACATACATACATAGCGCTTTATTTATGTTTTTAATAAGTAAAGTGAGTTGACCGGCTGCCACCGAAACTGCCAAAAATAAAAATAGAGCTTTTGGCTTTTACTCGAGTCCTGGGGTTCAAGTGGCCAGTGAGGTGGGTGTGGGGAGAACTGCACACTGCTGAACTCCCTTTTCTGAAGCAAGCCATTACCACGTACATAATCCAGAAATCTGGAGACACAGATGGACAGGAAGTCCTCCGTGATATCTAGTGAGTCACATTTACGTGCAACCCCATTTAGTCAGCTTTCGTACCTTCTTCTGTATTACCAAGACCTCTCTGCTACGTGTTTTTACTTGCCCTCCCGCTTAGGATTTTGAAGGTTTCATAAGCTCAACCCCAAACTGATGCCACTTACCACATGGGAAATTCTTCAAGATGTCTTAGAAAGAGGTTGAGCGTATTCTCAAACACCCTAAAATAGCCCAAGAGTTGAGTCTGAATGATTTCATCAGCATATTCTGCATACTCTGAATTACCTGCCTCTCTGAACACCTATCCACTTCAGCTAGGATGCTATAGTCTTATGTCATTCATCCTTTTGGAGGTTTTATTAGTGTTTAAAATACAAAAGTCCTTTTTTTCTGGTTCTTAAGGAAGCAGTATTTTTCCTTCCTGGCTGATGGACTTGGCAAAGGAAATGAACGTGACCTTCAGTAGGAGCTCCTGATAGTAATCGGAGCTTCATGATTGACAGGCTTCGTGACTGACAGGCTTCGTGATTGACAGGCTTCGTGATTGACAGGCTTCATGATTGACAGGCTTCGTGATTGACAGGCTTTCGTGATTGACAGGCTTCGTGCCCTGGTGAGCCTCTGTGAAGCTCAATTTCTGGATCTACAGGAGGAGATAAAAAGGAATAAGAACTGTCATGTCTGTGAGGGTGGGAACTGTGTTCATTGACCCGCAGGCAGTCCCCTGACCCTGTTCTGAAACACTATAATGTGCCCTAAGTTGGATTCAGAAGCTCCTAGGCCTGTGTTTGTAAACTGACCCTCTGACTTATGTTTCAAGATGTTAGCATCATTAAGTCTCAAGAGCATTTTTAGATTATACCAGTTTTTTTTTTTTTTCAAGTTCTGGTCCAGTCTGAAAGTCTGAGTGTCTAACATTCCGATGGTAATTCGATTTTCGATATCATATCACAATTATTTCCCGACCCAGTGAGACACGTTGGTCTCCTCCATCATACCTTAAGGACTTTTCAACAACCTCTGCAGAGAAAAGCGCACAGGGGCGGGGAGCAGTTTGCTTTGGTGTGTTTTGACATTTCTTTCTGGGTGGACTTCACTCTCGACTTCCCCTCTACACTCAAGGGCCCGTGTTAAACAATGCTCGGCTCACTGTCTGATAAATTATGTCCCACTCCCGAGCCTCACAGGAAGGCTAGCGAGGGATGAGTCACAGTTGCTCTGTGGCTCATTCTATATCTCCACAACAATGCCCTCTCCCTCAGCACAAGACAGCACACATGAAGTCACTAAGAAGAGCCTCTTGGGATGATCACATTGGGGACAAGCAGTGGCGATATTGCAGAGCCACAGGCTTGCCTAACCCTCTGTAAGAAACAAGGCTAGCCTTGTAGTTTCCCGGACAGGACACATGATGATTGGTGTCTGAACTATTGTATCCATTGCCCAATGGAAAAATATGAGTTTATAGATCACGATTTATGCAAATTTTAAGATAAGCCAACTTTCAAGCATCGTTGAGCAGGCTCCAGTTAGGAAACTATGTAAACTACATCTGTAGTTTGAGTCATCTTTTTTTTTTCCTTTTTAACCATCTGCTGTTACCAGTGATGTTTCAACCTCTCTGAATTCCAGCTTCCTTAATCTGTACCATGTGAGACTCCACCCCATATTTAGCTTATTTGCATATGACTTAAAGACAAACCTTGTGAAACATGGGCTAGCAGTGAGGATGTGCGGTCCCTGATGAAGTTTCTAGCATTTCTAGTGTGGGGGCAAGTAATGCCTCTCCACAAAGTACAGCATCCTGAAGAGAGGTAGAAGGAATTCACCAAAGAGCACAAGAACAGATCCGACATGCAGGAGAGTCGAAGAGAAGAGGGAAGCTGTTGGGTAGAGATCCCGTTGCTAATGAAACACGCATCACCTTTCCAGGGAAATTTGCAGTGGGACCACTTTTTAAAAGTAGATTGGCCTACACACTTATGAAGTCCCCATGATGCTATGTCCTTCCTTGGATCAATAGCCCTGGCTTCAGGGCCATGTCGCAAAGGACTACATAGACAAGATGCTCTTTGGGGGCAAGAATTAAGATTTTAGGACAGCACTTGGGATGGAGAAGTGTCCTAAGGGTTTGAGTTCAGAGGTTCCTCGAGAGCAGAGGGAAGCTTTAAACATCTGGAGCTGGGTTTCCAGAGGGAGAAGCTGTGCCTCTGAAGAGAGACAAGGTGAGATGAATATTAGATGAGCCCAGAGCAGTGCGGAATGAGAGGCAGTAAATAGTCAGTATTTTCCCAAAATCAGTGGGCTTCCTTCCAGATGCTGGGTGTCATTACTGGATCATGTGCAATACCTACTACAAAAAGAATGATACGCAAATAGTTTTATTGTTTAAGACATAACGACAAAAGAGCTGCATGTATTAAATCGCTCTGCAAAGTTTGTAAAGATGTTTTTATTTTCCATATTTCCATTTCCTTGGCTGGTTGAATCCATGCTTATGGGGCCCATAGTTGTGCTGCCTGCAGGAACAGAGGCTGACCATGCAGTACTACCCAGCCGTGTGGGGTAAGAAGCTGTTTTTGAGCAAGGCTCCTCAACCTGCAGAGTTGACCTTCTGGGCCAGGGCTTTTCTGCCTTAGGTGATGGGTGGTTTGCAGGACCAACCTGGTCACATCAGGTCATTTAGCAGTCTTCCTGTCGGGTATCTGTTAGATGCCAGTAACACCTTGCCGTTCAAACACAACAATAAACACACCTCTGGACACAATCAAAGGTCTCTGGTGGGGTGGGAGGTGGGCAGTACTGCCACTTGGCTGAGAGCTCGCTTTGTAATATCTGCTGGGGCAGGCAGAAGCCTTTCTTTGCGTAGCCTACTGCAAATGTTTTTGGTTGCTGGAGTTTATACTTTCTGCTAGTTAGAACACTCTGCTCCAACAGCAACCACACAAGACTATTGACTGTCATTTTGTTTGAAGACTGTGAGCACCCATAGATGTGGGACTGACAGGGAGTCTCTGGAACCAGTCCCCCACAAATTGTGAATAATGATTGCATTTTCTGTAGGGGATAATTGTTCTTCAATAAGGGAGATTCTGCATCCCGATCATTTGATGACGCGCCACATCCAGCCAATTTTCAAAACCTTGTCAATTGCAAAGTCTTCCCAAGACCCCCACGGGAAGGTATTATCAAACCAATGTTCCACAAAGTGACTCTGCATGTTACCAATGTTCCAAAAACATGGAACAACAGCTTCTAACCTAGTATTTTCCACGTGAGGTACTTTTTAGTGCAATACTATTAATTACCTATAAGCTAATAGCAGACTTAGTTAACCTTAAGTTTGAAAACAAATATTTATTAAACATGGTGACAGAGAGCCCAGCTAGGCAATCTGATGGGTGATGAAACCAAAGAATGTTCTAGTTCCCAGTTCTAGTGCAACGACAGGTCTGAGAGGTCTCATCTGTATGCCAGGATGTGAGTGCAGCCTTTTCTTTGGAAGAGAAGACGTTCAGTGCATTTGCTGGAGTGAAATTATTGTAGATACTTAAGTGAGTCTCCCCACCCCCTCTTATAAGTAAGTAGTTATAGCAGATGCTCATGTCTGATTGCTGTATTTGTAAACGGATTCTGTTCGCTTGCGTTTTTTTCTTCCCTCTGAAATATTGCGTTTATTTATTTCAGTGCGTCTTCTTAGAAAGCATATTCAAGAGAGAACACAAGAATAATGTATACTCTCTGGTTGAATGGGAGGCCATAATTTAAGTAGAGGTATTGAGTTAATATTAGCACTTTTGAGTGAAAGTAGGAGCTCGGAGGAGAGGGGGTGATGATTTAGTGTTATTTACATGCTATAACATTGCTTTAATCTCCCTTAGTTACTCCCATGTAATGTGCATTACCAAGAAGAGAAAGGAGCTGAGTGTGTGTTGTGTTAGAACAAAACCTACAATAAACTATAGCAAATGGAAATTTGGTGGGAAATAAGCATACATATTTAACATATAAACCCCTGTATTTTAGCTGCCCAATTACTTCCCTTTTAAAAGCATGTTAGTATGCCAGCTCTCTTTTAACTGACAGGCTGGAAGACTGAGAAACTTGCAGGCCTAGAGACCTTTTGTTCATTATTTGCTTGACGTCACTCCTATTTTTAATTTCCATATAGACTGAAATTAGTTCCTATGGTCCATTATTGTCATTCAGGAAAATTTTATAAGCATATTGTATCACTGATAAATAGTGGTGAAATGTCTCAGAGTGCTTTTTCTTTTGTGCCAAAAACAGCTAAAAGTCACCGGCATTAATTTCAGCATCGCTCTTATGACAGGTTGCCACAAACATTGGCTTTAAACTGTACACCCATTTGCTTGTTCATTTATTCATTTACTTGGTTGTTTAGTTGCTTTGGTTTTTAGAGACAGGGTTTTTCTGTGTTGCCCTGGCTATTCTGGAACTCAGTCTGACCAGGCTGGCTCCGAACTCACAGAAATCTACCTGTCTCTATCTATGGGTGCTGGGATTAAAGGTGTGCACCACTGCCGCCTGGCACAGCAGCTCTGCCCTCCCTGTACCTGAAGTGTGCACAGTTAACATGGCTGTGCTTCAGTGTGCAGAGGTGAAGTCACACAGAGCCGGAGATGCAGGAGCGCTGCCTCTCTCTCAGCCGTGCCAGAGAAAACCCCTCCCTTCCTTTTGCCAGTGTCTCTCATTGCTCACCTTGGTTGGGCTACGGCTCTTTCCTCAGCCTCTTAAACCAGTGTGAAGATATTCTTTTGGCCTTCTGTTATTTAAAGTATTTTGTCTGACTGAAGCTAGGGACATTTCTCCACAGAGGAGACTACCTGATAAGCCAAGAGAATCTCCCATCTCTAGCAGCAGCACCCATGGGGGTAATCAGTAATCAACATCAAAGCCCCTGTTGCTATTCCATATAACATATTCGCAAATTTACAAATTAAGATGTGGATGTATTTGGGAGTTCATTATTCTCCTTAGCATGCCTTGGGTTCTGTTTCCAATATGACTGGAGAGAACGATTTCCCCCAAATCAGATAAATACATTTCATAATGTTTTGGGGACCATTACTTGTGACTGACTTCTTTAGCTCTGAAATTAAATTAACCCAGACTCAAAATTCTCAGTCAGTTTTCACTCAAACACATACACACACACCCCTCTCAAAGATGCCAAGGAGAGCTTGCCCCAGGACCAGTATGCAGCAGTAGAAGTCAGGGGGATCTCTCCCCTCACAGCTTCCCGCTACCAGGTCCCGTGCGTCACCCTGTAGCCTACATGGCTCGTTCAGAGAAGCTCAGCTGTGTCCTTCTGGCTTCCCTCGGGCGCTGATTCCTACAAGCAGACAATTCCTGGTGTCAGCAAGCATGTGGCTGTTGCTGGCTGCACGATTAGCTGTTAATATTTGGGAAAGGGGGTCACTTGAGCCCCATCCCTTCACCTAGCAGAGGTAAACCACTCTTTGAGCAGAGTCGCGTGGGCTGCCTGATATTAAGGATGCTGTGTGGTCACATGAGGTACTGCTTATTTTCAGGGAAAGATGGAGTGGAGGAGGAAAGACGTGGGGAGGGAGGAAAGAGAGAGGGAGAGAAGTAGAGAGGGGGAAGATCTGAGAGAGAGGGGGAGAGGGAAAGAGAGAGAGAGAGAGAGAGAGAGAGAGAGAACCAACAAAGTGATGCTGTATTCTTTTGTAACAAAAATGTATGGAGCCTTCCTTTTGGATTACAAAAAAAGTAGAAGAAATGGCACTTGCAAGACTGGAAATTTAGCTTTGTGAGTTCTTAAATATGCTTCTGTTTAGGCCTTGGGTCTTCTGTTCTTTCCAGTGTGGGTCGCGGCGGGTGTGATGAGGGAGCCAGCTACAACCCTCTTTGCAGCTAGAATGACAGTTTGGGACTTCTTTATCCCTGCAGGACTTGAGCAGAGTCGTCCCCGCATCTGTCGTTAAATACACATGAGGTTGTGTGTTAAGTAATTATAACTCTATTGGAATGCTATTTAAGAATTGGGCATCATTTTAGTCAATGCCTTTAAAAGCTCACTTTTAGTCCCATTGTGGACAATGGTCCACTCAGGACAGAAAAATGAGTGGGCGGCCCTTTGCCCAAGGATCCTGGATCCTGTCATCTATATGGGGTTTTAATATGGAGAATAAATTTCAGGTGCCCTGCCACAGTTAGCCCACCTGAATCCTCACGCCATGGTACCCAGGCCTTGCTCAGTAGGGTTCTTATTTCCGGGGTTAGTCTGGTTTCTTCCCTAAGCCTCTAGATCTCTGTTCTGGTCCCTCCTTCCTCCATAAGTGCATTCTCAGCACGGCCACCAGAGGGCGCGAGGTACAGCCAGATCAAGTCTTAGCTCTCGGCGGCGGGCCTGCCATGTCTCTGGGGATAAGATGGGAGAGTCCTTGAGTAACAAGTCTTTTCCACCATTCAAACTCCGTTACATCTCTTCTGCCCACTGACCTTTGGTTGCAGTCCCAGACCTCTCTGTGTCCTTCAAATTTTGGGAGAAATTCTTCCTCTTCCATCTATATCCTTGTGGTTATTTCCTCTGTGTCAACGCCCTGTCACCTTAGATGCGCGTTCGTTTCCTCCCTCGCTTGCTTCTTTTGTGCTACCTCCTGGTGCAAGCATGTAGTAGGTGCTCAGGAAACAGCTGTTGAATTCGTGAAGGACTAGACAAAACCAAGCATCCCTCCTCCCAGAGACCTTTATTGACAGTCCTACATCGTTTCTCACACCTGTAGCTCATGCCCGGCATACTTTACTCAAATATCCCATGTCTGTAGTTGGAGAGCATCACTGAGCATCCAGTACACTCCAGAGTAAAGAAGGGCCTCTTCCTTAGTCAGTTTCCCTTCACATGCTGAGCTATTGCGCCATGTGCTTCTATCTTACGGGGCAGATTTCCTTCCTGATGCTACAACCCTTCATGCTGTGGTGACCTCAACCATCAAGATATGTTCATTACTACTTCATGACTCTCATTTTGCTACTGTTCTGACTCATAATGTAAATATCCGCGTTTTCTGAAGAAGATCTTAGGTGACTCCTGTGAAAAGGTTATTAGGCCCTTGGGGGGTCGCGACCCACAGGTTGAGAACCGCTTCCATAGGGCCTGCATCCTTTGTGAAAAAACAAGTCTTTGGGGCTAGAGGTTCTTTCCTTGAGTTACTGGTGGGTCCTAAAATGAATAAGTTACTTGTTGCATGAAGGAACGAATGACTAAGTAAAAGTCAGCGTGGTGTTAGAGACCCATCCAGCAACCTTATTTTAAGTACTTCCTGGTAATTTCTCTCAGGGCGCCTTTTTCCAAGGTATTTGGTGGTCTTCTTTCCCTCTCATATGAAAGAGTTGCCAGGGTTGAGGACCGTGAGTATCTGCCTCATTGCTGTCCCTCACACTCAGTAGAACTCTGCCACCCAGGCCAAGCTCCGTAAATATTTGATGAATGAATAAATTGTAAAGAAAGTATGCCTTCGTTTACCAAAATTGGATGTGTGCTGCACTTGGCAAGCACATGAATGTAACGTAAAAGGCAGTGCCCAGGCCGGCTGTAAACCAGTGTCTAGGTGTCCCAGGACAACAGTGAGAACCACAGTCCTTCCGATTGTGAAGGTCACAGCAGGCTTCCTCCACATGGGGATTGACATGGAGTGGGACCAGGGACTCCTGTAACCTTCTTTCTTCCAGTCTTGCTCTAAGCATCTCATTGCATCTTGTATCATTGATGCGCTGATACCTCTGCTGTTAACATCACCAGAAAACTTCTTGCAGCATTCCAGTTGGGCTCCCGTGTGACTTTTCTTCCCCAATAGTGGCCCCAATGAATGGCTTTGGAAAAGAAGCTTTGAGAAGAAAATCCTGGTTTTCTTTGTATTTGCAGTGTGACTTTGAACAAGCTTCTTAGCCTCTAAATCTTCTATATAAAGCAAAGGCTTTTCTTAACAGGTCCTGGGGGCTGAAGAGATGGCTCTGTGGTTAGGATCCACCTATTACACTTGCAAAGGACCAGAATTTGGTTTCCAGCTCCCACATCAGTGGGATCACAACTGCCTGGAACTCATTACCAGATCACACTCCCTCTTCTGGCACTTACAGGCACAGCACACACAAACACACACATACATACAAACATACTCTCCCTTTCTCTCTCTCTCTCTCTCTCTCTCTCTCTCTCTCTCTCTCTCTCTCTCTCTCTTAAAAATAAAAATAGCATCCTTTAAAATGTGTTTAAATGGACTTTATATTGTTTTTACTTGTTCATTCAATGAATATTTTCTGAAGACCCACTGTGTTCTGTGGACTACCTAGTGTGGCTTACCTAGGAACAAGTGCTGAACAGCACCTCAAGCTTTCATTTGGGGGGGGCACAGGAAGTCTATAGGGCAGGGACGAGATAACTGTGGAAGGCATTTTCAGTATGTGAGAGTGCTTCTAAAGCACTTTTAAGACAAAAGGAAGAGGCTGGCTCCAAAAGGGAAGTCAGCAATCCTGGCAGACAGCCTGGAGGGGGCGAGATGCTGGCCCTGAAAAGGAAGTCAGAATTCATGGCAGACAACCTGGGGGGCAAGCCTGTGCTCCTCTGTGTTAAGTTTAAAACACTGACCATACCCCAATACAAAGGATCCTGAGGAAAATGTTTCAGACAAGGGTCCTTTCAGTCCCCAGGACGGGCAATGCTTGTTAGTTTAAGGAACACAAGAAAGCTCGCTGTGGCTGACCCAGGAGAGACAGCAGGTCCAAAGGACCAGTGAAGGGAGACCTCCTCCTCTCATTTCATCTCTCCAGCAAGACCCAGGTCCATGTCCTTGGACCATCATTCCTAACACCATGTAATTGTCCAATAAACTCAAAGTTTCTATTTCACACTTCAGTTTTCCAATTGAGAGGACTTTATTTATTCTCCATTGCAATAAAGGCCACAAGCAATGTTGGGTTCCAGTAGTTGGTTGTGTTCAATGCTAATTCACATTTATCACCAATCACAAATTCAAACAGAGGCACAGAAAATTGATTCACGGTAACATCCAATAATTCTTTTTATCTGCAGCCTGATCGAGTGTTTTAGTCTGGATTGATGCAAGCACAGTTCCTGTGATGTAGAGTCGGATGAATTACGTTACTTTAAAGGAGGTAGTTGGGGCTAAATATCAGGAAGAAAACTGTGTGTTTTTGAAGACAGATCACTAGATGTGATAGTGCACCCCTATAATCTTGGAACTTGAGGGATGAGGGGGAGGACTGAGTCAGGAGGATTGCTGTGAATTCAAATCCAGCATGTGCTACAAAACGAGACCTGCCTTTAAGAGGAAAATATAAATAAATAAATAATAAATAAATAACAAAGAAAAAGGAAGGAAAGTATGTGTGCATACACATGCACACATGCACACACTCACACAAATGGTTTCTTTGCAAATCTCTAAGTTATCAGTTTGTTTTCATCTGCCTGGCATGCTTTTCCTTCTAGCAAACACTAGTGCTCAGCGCTCTGCTACAGTCCACGGTAACACGGTAACATGGTAACTGCTGATTCATTGGCCACCAGATTTGGCAAACTTTACAGATAAACACAGCTAGAGCTTCTCTACTTAGTCCTACCCTCACAGACACCCCTGCACATCAGACACCCACCCTTCCACTAGCCCTTCTGCAGTGTGACCCCACAGCTCTTGCTTGAGTGTCACTCCCTGCTTGAAGAGTTTGCTGGAGTCCCCTGTGATGTTTCCATGGTAGAAAGTTCTTCCCTTTGACATTCTTTGTCTCGAAGTGCCTCTTCCTGCCAGTCAAGGTCAAGCTGAACTTTCTTCCATTCCCAGCTTCCTCTCGTGGCCGAAATTCCCTCTTCATCCTTCCCAGTCCTGTCTGTTTATAGCAGACTGGTTTCTTCTCAAGCCTTCTCTCCTGAGGACTGTGTTCCCCGATGGCCCCATCTATGTCTTCCTAGTCCTTCTCAACAGTTCAAAACCATGATGCCCACTGCTGTTGCTACATTCCTGCTCCATTATTAGGGACGGATGTTTGGGGCGGGTGTTTGTGACTGTGGAGATTAAAATCCCCAGTGTGGGGTATGCCACAGGGGCCACAGCAAGCAGGCAAAGAGGATGTCTTGAATTTAAAAGGTAGCCTTCTATGAAAGGGCATTGAAAGGTACTAGATTGGATATCTTTCCTTAGAATTCTGATTCAACATCCAACTGTCCTCTGGGAGCATAAGCAAAAGACAAAAGGCTTTCTTCCTTCCATTCCTTCTCTTCTCTTCTCTTCTCTTCTCTTCTCTTCTCTTCTCTTCTCTTCTCTTCTCTTCTCTT
>NC_034603.1:5288455-5315261 GCF_900095145.1 Mus pahari | reverse complement strand
CTCTTCTCTTCTCTTCTCTTCTCTTCTCTTCTCTTCTCTTCTCTTCTCTTCTCTTCTCTTCTCTTCTCTTCTCTTCTCTTCTCTTCTCTTCTCAACTGGGACACTTCAAACTACAGAAACCCAAGCCCAAACTCTACCTTCCACGGGCTTCTGCTCATGACCACAGATGTTTGCACTCTATCTATTTCCCCAGCTTTCAGCATCATCTAGAGCATAGATAGATTGCTTTGAATTTCTGCTGTTGGTCATTAATAAATCTCCATGATAGGTTAATAAGTACATTTCATTGAAGAAATGCCAGTAGTACAAGTGCAAAAAAAAAATCATACATTTTAAATTTTAAATCATTACCATCAGTAGCCTCCCAACTCTAGCCCAGCCATAGCTCATGTCAGCTAGGAAGCCATTTCTTTGTTGACATTGCCTTCAGTATACCTTGTTTCAGCTCCCTAGATATCTGCTAAGTCCCACCTAAATCAGAGATGACTTCCGATGTCTCCAATGGCTCTACTAAGTCAGGGAAGAGAAGCTCATAGCTCTTATAGTACGTTCATCCACATCTGTACAAATCAACGTCAGCCAGCTGAGGTTTGAACTCAGACCCACCTTATATTGTCAGCAAATGCTTGGTGCTAAGAACACTGCAGGTCGCTTTGTCGGTGTTCTCACTGTAAATCCTGACGGTTTGGAACAGAAGGGACTGTCCACTCGAACATGTTTCTACCTCTGGCAGTAATGCATGCATAAGTCATCCCTGCTCCAAGATAAACACTTTCCTTTTTCCTTGTAATTCCATTCCTCCTCCGTCTTTATAGTGTGGGTGTTGCCATCATTTTTGCGGCCCCTGTTTCTCCTTGGGAACTTGCATTTCGGTCCTGAGCATGTCACTTAGCATGTCTCAATTTGATTTATAGACCGTGTCAGCATTCTAGCCCGAGGATGTATAGTAAGTAACAGTGTCAAGCTTGGATTACTTGGCAAGAAGGTTGAGAAGGCGGTGGGAGAAGGGCTGAGCTGGGACAGAAGCTCTTTGCGATGCTATTTCCTAGTCTTAACTCCTTTACTTCTACCTCCCTCTCCCCATCTATTGTCAAACTGCACTTAAAGGCAGCCCCTTGAACTCAGAGGACTTCCCACCCCTCTACTTTGCCAAGGATTCTCCCTCTGCCTACACATAGGCACAAGCCAAGTGTCCTTCTTTAAACTGTAACTGAGGGGGAAGTGCTACACATAGGGCTCCATGCATAGCTCCAGAGACCTGGGCATTTTTTTCCCCAGCATCATCATCCATCCCCAACAAAAAGGACACTTGCATCACTAACTACTGACAGTAGAGAAGGGAACCAGCAGAGCTCCTTGAGATACTCAGTCCCTGACATTGATGAAGCCATCTGGCCAAAATAAGTTGGCAGTCAAGGTCATCCCTTCCTGTCCAGCAGTTGATGGGAGGAGACACTTTTCTTCTTCCGATGTCTGTCTGCATGCTCTTCAAGAAGACCAGCAATTGTTGTTTCTAGAAATATCTAACTATCATGGCATGTTCCCCATAATCCCCTAGGTTTATGTTATTTCCATGTCAACAGTATCACAGAAGGCATGGGTACCATTTCTGGCATGTCAGGAACCTTGGGGCATCCTTAACAAGGATCCTCCCCACTCCCTTTTTCTCTCCCATGGGTTCAGTGTTCAGATGGCCATGGGGAAGCATTGAATGCAACCCTCCAGCCCTTAGCTGCTTCTTTTCATCGTTTTCTCAAATCAACATTACTATGAAGGTTTTTATGAAGGATCTATAGTTTAGATTTCATGTGAACAGGCCACTCTTCTTCCTATAGAAGCAACTGCTTTTTAAAGCTCTTGTGTTCTATTAAAATAACAATATCAAATTATGTAAATGTGCTAATTGCTTTATTGAAATTAATACCCTTATTTAGCAAGTTAAACCTTGCAAAATGGCCATTTTTATTAAAAATTATGGAAGTGTGCTAGCTGTTTAAAGGCTAATGTAATTGGGTGAACTCAGCAACTGGGAAGTGTCAATTAATGGAAGATTGTTAAATAATTTTGTTTAAACAATCCATTTTCTCTCATAGTTTGGAAAATGGTCCTGGTAAAGTAATAATGACTGTCGGAGGCCTGAGGGAAGGTTTGTAAGTGTTTTGTTCTGTCCTGGTTTTGAATATGTTGCATTTTGCTTTTTGGTTTGTCAAAACTAGGTTTTTTTGTTTAGTAATAAAAATTGAAATTTAGCAATGTATAGGCAATTAGATACAAGATGTTTTTTTCTTCATGGTTCTCAACCCGTGGGTCTCAACCCCCACAAGGGTTGCATAGCATATATCTTACATATCAGATGTTTACATTATGATTCATAGCAATAGCAACATTATAGTTAGGATGTAGCAACAACAACAAAAATTTTGGTGGGTGGTTACCACAGCATGAGGAATTGTATTAAAGGAACATTAGGAAGGTTGAGAACCACTGGCCTAGCTGGCAATAAATAGTCATGTGCTTCTCCCACACAGTACTGGGGCCACTGGTTAGAACATTTGAAGGCATCTAATTCCTTTCTTTTTTTAGATAGGTTCTATTTTCTTAGAGATAAATTTGAGACTAAAATCTCCTTGTGCCTCTGCCATTGTTGGTAAGAATGAATGACTGCGTTCTACATGGAAGATACTGTGTGTTTTTCTTATATGTCTTAATTTCTTTTAGAGTAACCTCAGCATAAAACCACCTTAAAATCCATACTCATCACAATAGTTTTCACCTGGAAGGGGGAGTGCCCCTCTTCTTAGGACAGCAACATTCTCATTGGAGCATGCCGCAGAAACCTATTTATGATAATATCTTGTGGTTTCCAAATAGTTGTAGAAAAGGGAATTTTTGGTCACTTATGCAATTTACAGAATTGAGGTCAAGAGAGGATGCTGGGATAGTTCTGACTGAAGCCATCAAGACAGAGACATGAATAATACTCCAGCTCTCTGAGCTCATTTCCCCGTCTCACAGTGTTTGTGAGTCACAGGCTCTGAACACTTGAAGTGGGCCTCAGGTTTCAGAGTCTCACTATAAAAACCAGTTCTTGGGGTCATGCAATATTTGAAAGTGGTCCTGGTGGGTGCTGACTGGTGTATAATTACTAGGGCTCCTGTGAAGGGGCGATGGCAAAACTCTCCATTGTTACGTGGCATGCACAGCTTTCCACTCACTCTCCAGCTCTGCTCCTCCAAGGTTCTGGAAGGTAGCCGTTGGAGGGTTGAACCTCTTCCAGTATTCTTAGTTCACACTGGAGATGTCCTGGCTTTGTTCCACGACTTCTCCTGACTAGTAACAAATGTGCTAACTTTTCAATCCAGTTATTTATGAACAAAAGCTGATGATTTAATGATACAAAATGAAAATGAGTGATATAAACTGTTGAATTCCATTTTTCTCTAGAGAAAAGAACCAAACAAGCAGTTATGCGTGTTTATTGTACTACTATTCTTGTGTAGGGGTTTGACCATAGCAATACAGTTCTGCACCTGACTATACCATAATGTTCCTTGTGGCTAAGTTCCTTACCTGTAAAAATAGTCCTAATTTCACTACGATTTCTGGCTGGATGCAGGAATCTTCAGCTCATACATCTAAGGCTAATTTTAAGCTAAGTATCCAGGGATGAGCTTCTGACCCTCCTGGCCCTACCTCCAGACTCCAGAGTGCAAATGATTGTACAGATTAGCACCACATCCAGTTTATACAGTGTATCAGGAGTGGGACCCCAAATTTTGCTTTGGAGCTACCTCCCCAGTCATAGGAATTCTTTTAATAGAAACATATCCCTCGTTTCCATGAGCAAGGGTGCGGTGATGTAAGGGATAAATGTCCTCCATAGGTTTGGGTATGAGAATAGTTGGTTTACAGTTTGTGGGACTCTTTGGGTGGAAGTTTTAAGGAAGTATGACATGGAAGGAGGAAATGTGTCACTGGAGAGAAGGCCTTGAGAGTGTGTAGCTTTGACCCACTTCCAGGGTACTCTCTGTGTTTCTGCTTAGTGTTTGTATCTGAAGACATGGTCTCTCCGGTTCCTGCTCCCGCTGGCCTTCTCTGCCATTATGGATTCTCTTCTGAGACTGTAAATCATAATAAACAGAAGTTTCTTTTAGCCATGGTGTTTTATCACAGCAACAGAAAAGTAGCTAATAAACTGGAGGATAAAAGACTGATTAAAATCCTTAAAAGATATCAACAATCCTATTACTTTTCATACTGAAATGCCACACAGACCCTAAAATGAATTTACTCAATTCAGAAAGAAAAGGTTCCATTTTCAGTTTAATCAATGGGATTTTAGGCAAAATGGAAGATGTCTGCCTCTGCTGTAGAGGGGAGCTTCATGCGTTGCGTGGAGCTGAAATTTGCTGGCACCTACTAAGTGATACTGTCTAACAATAGATGCTTTGCAAGTATCTTTTATCAAGTGCATGAGAGTTTGCCCAGTTGTTGGTGATGTAAGCCAGGTCTTCAGTCTTCATTTGCTCCTGTCTAAGGCTGGACCCGGTCATAGTCATGTGACTCCCAGGCCATCATGAAGTCACATAGTCACATGACTCCCAGGCCATCATGAAGTCACATAGTCACGTGACTCCCAGGCCATCATGAAGTCACATAGTCACATGACTCCCAGGCCATCATGAAGGGGTGTCAGGACTTTGATTCTCTTGCTAGCAGAGAATGTTCTTTCTGCATAATCTACTTTATCACTGGAAAGCACACTGTTTTGTTTCTGCCTTTCTAGAATATGTTGAGGATAATTGAATCTCTCTTCATGGCCTCTGGGTGGTCGCTAAAGCATCAATTTCTTAGAGGATTTTTGAGATATTTAAGGCTATTTGCTTGCCTCCTAAATAGTCCCAGACTACTGTGTTTGATGAGTTTTCATATCTTTTTTTAATAGTATTTCTTCCTCTGTCATTGCTCGCATGCTGTTACCTTGTCACAATGCCTGGTGAATGGTAGGTGCTCATTAAATATTTGTTAAATGAATACATGAGCATCATGCTTCACTTGGAATGCAGCATCTCTGGCAAAAAAGCATTTCCCCTGTCTGTTTCCAGATGCCCATTTCTAATGTTTTTAGACTTTGCAGTTTGGAGAGCCATACATGATAATATTGTGAGCAAATCAAGATTATGGGCTCTCTGAATGAGGACTCTGCATTGCCCCAGGGAGTAAGAGGCCAGCACTAATTTTGTGATGCCGATCTCTATGACATCTGTTTTGATGACCAAGAAGTTGATTTAGAACTTGTTTCATTCTTTGAAGCTGAGCTCATAGTCCACGACTTCCTGATGTAGTTGAATTCACAATAAGTGTTTTCACATTTAGCTTTCCTTCAAATGGTCATTAAAACACCTAAGAGGAGTGCCAGAAGCCAGCTACATACAAATCGCTAAGCCATTACAGCATTCCTGCTTACTTTAATTAGATTTCTTTTAGATTTTTTTTAAAAGCTGTCCAGGGAGAAATGTGTCCCCAGTGAACATAATGTCCATTATGTAAAACCTAAGTGCATCTGAGGGTTTGGAATGTATAAAATTTTCACTCAGGGCCTTGTTTAGTCAACATGATAAGATTTAAGATCAATTATGGGGTTGGGGGAGAGCCACTGTTTTCTTGAAAACATAAATGATGATCAGAACATCATTTATGTTCTGTGTGTGTGTGTGTGTGTGTGTGTGTATTTCTTATTGCCAGATGGTTGAAAGATTGTTTTCCTGATTTCCAGTTGTGTTTTTGGAGTTGCTGGTCAGGGCTGCTTTTGCCCTTTCTATGTATCCTAGCTCGAAGTGTTGGGAGGACAAGGGAATTTCTCATTAGTGACATGTAGTGACACTTCACTTTATTGTGCACCGACGATTTTCTGACAGAGATAGATGACATGGTTGGACTTTCCAAGAAAATGTTGTTTGTCTTTGAATGGGGAAGCTAGGGCCCAATCGTTACAATTTACCAACAGGCCAGGGATGTGATGTGCCATGCATCACACACAAGCCAACAGGGAAGCCTGAGCTTCACGATGGGAAATCTTGCCTTGGGCTTTTTGGTTTTATTTTTGGTTTTTGCTTTTTGGGATGTATAAGGCAACTATGCCTTATACTTGTAAGGGTCTGTTATTCGCCAAAGAATGATACCGCAGACTCAAACAGTATGTAAATGCAAAGAGTGTTTTATTCTGCAGAAGTCCAGCATGCTGGGATCTCCCATTCCAAGATGGAGAGAGCTAAGTAAGATTGCAGGCCCGATTTAAAGCACCTTAGGGATATTCTGGGCTAGGTGACCTTTATCTTGCTCCATCTCTAAAGACACTCCAGAACCATTACTAGAATGTGGGGTCTGGAAACTGTTGCTTGGGAAGTCTAGAAACTGTTGCTGGAGAAGTCTGGAGACTATTGCTGACCCATTGCCCTTGCTTCAGGCCATGTGGCAGGGCAGGTTCTGATAGTAGGGCAGCTTCTGACTAGCTGCCCGAAGCCTGGGTTTTGTTTTGTTTTGTTTTGTTTTGTTTTGTTTGTTTTGTTTTCTAGGGACTGATTTGCCCAGTTCTTACACGCAGTCTCCTTAACTTCCAATTTGAAGCCTGTCATGGAGTCATCCGAGCCTTCTCATACATTAGCCTTATCATGTTTTCACTTTTCATAAGTAGGAACAAAAACTTTCCATTAGTTTGAATGTCTGGACATAGGATTTTTACTCTTCAAAATAGGCATGGTTGGAGTGGGGAGTGGAAATGGCAAAATTGTTTCTTCCAGTTTCTCAAACTCCAGCAGTGGCTCAGTTTGGTTCCTCAAATTGCCTTCCTGGTGTCCAGGGCAAGGGCACATTCCCACTAGGGGGCGGGTATCTTAGCTTCCTGTTCTCCCCATCTCTGCACTGTTTGGATCACAATAATTCTGTGCTGCTAATTCCCAGTTCATGCCTGAGGATCCAGGACAGGAGCCCACAGTGGGAGCTGAGCCCCGAGGGTTGATTCTGTCCTTCAAGCCGCATGGTCGAGTTGTCTGAGCTGAGCCATCCAGAGCCTCTGAGGACTATTCATTAGATTGTGAGTCACTGTGGTACCAAGATGTAAGAACAGAAACTGCTGCAGGCATTTTAGCTGCTGTGAGCTAAGATACACTAAAGAGAAAGTGGGCCCCCCAAAAAGGGACACTTGAGAGAGTATCAGAGAAAAGGGGGTACCAGCACCATTGCCCTTCCCTAGCCCAGAAGCTTGTCCAGTTTCTGGTTTGTCTAGTGTGCTAAGGCTGTACATAATCCTTTCTTAGTCATGCCTGGTGGGTTTTTGCATTACTTTCAATCAGAAGACACTCAAGAGACCATGTTGTTTCAGTCATACTACAGTATGAGAAGGCATGGAGTGAATCTAATTCTGACACAATCTCTAGTTGGTGCTGTGCTGGAAACGACTCTGAGCATGAATGGGGACTGGGGTGTTAGCACTTCTGGGAAACAAATTATGCAAAATAAAAGTGTCCAAGGAAGCGGACGTAGACACTTTTTTTTTTTTTTTTTTTTTTTTTTGAGGAATAGACAGATAATAGCATCCATGACGCTGTGACTTCCTGGTGGTTATGTAACCCAATGTAAGATGCCTCGTCTTATCTTTGAGCCTTGGTAGGGATAACTTGATACACAAGAGCATCTGTATCTTGTTTGGAAGGCTGTTTTTCAAAACACTATGAGAAATATTCACCCACTTCGCGAAGTGATTATGAGTAATCAGTAGCTTAAAAATGTTAAGCAAGCAAAAGAGTTGCATTTCTTAAATAAGTATCAATAACAGGAATTATTAAAAACCTGGGTGATTAAGATTGTTCACATCCTTCTTGGAGCAAATAGATAAATCACTTTTCTATGGCTCCCATAGACTGTCAGCAAGCCTACATTATGTGGGGTGACTGCAGTTTTCCTGTGGTCTCATTTATTAAAGTGGGATGATTAGCATGATCCTGACTGTCCCCTTAAGAACACAGGGACAATTAAACACTGAATTTGACCTACTGCCCTCTTTTGTAGAACAGAGAATCCTGCGCAGAGGAGTTGACTGCCAAAAATCAATTCTGTTTGCGTTCTTCCCTCTTGTTCCTCCCTTCCCATCCTTCCCATGGAACACACCCAGTTTTTACCCTTCAGAGTTGGTGAGAAACTGACTCACTGTGCTTCCATGTTAGAGGCCTTGGGTTCTTTCAGTGAACACTGAAAATGTCAGGCAAAGGGGATCCTTAAATATCCGAGTGTGAATGGTTGGGGCGGTGCGGACAAATTAGCTGTGCATCTGCTTCTTTTTTGAAGTCCTGTAGAACAACTGAGTATCTACATATGAACTGAAAAATACTAATAACAAGCAAATAGCTACTCCGAAGTTTTCCTGCAGACATAGTTGCTATCTTAGGAGTCAACTTGGAGTAGCATTGATAATAACAGATCTCTCCCATTGGTTCCCATATCGAGTTGTTAAAATTTGCACATGAATAAATTTGAGTGACACCCAAGAAGTTTTCAATATTTTGAGAACTCAAGTGGGAGTAGTGCTCTGCTCCATGCAGACTAAAAGGTCAACATTCTTTGCTTGTGGGTGTGTGCACATGCAAGTGCAGGAATACTCATATGTACATTTGCATGAAGGCACACACTCAATGTCAAGTGTGTTCTTCCATCACCCCCCACAGCTCCCCAACACCCCATATTTTGAGACAGTGTTTCTCACTGAACCTGAAGCACACATATTCAGCTACACTGACTGGCCAGCAAGCTCCTGGGGACCTGC
The DNA here is from genome assembly GCF_900095145.1 of Mus pahari. Lineage (NCBI taxonomy): Eukaryota > Metazoa > Chordata > Mammalia > Rodentia > Muridae > Mus > Mus pahari. The sequence continues at coordinate 5,306,443 of NC_034603.1, read as the reverse complement.
TTGTTGCCACCACCCCAGTGCTGGGGTTACAGTTATTTGCCACAGCTCCAGGCTTTTGTATGGATGTTTGGGAACCAAACTCAAGTCAGTTACTTTACCCACTGAGCCGCATGTCAGCTTCCTTTATGATAGATAATCATAAACTTACCTCTGTATTAATACAGAAAATTAATCTGTTGCTTTTAAGTAAATGTTGATTTTTTTTACAGACAAAAGCTTTCATTACTAAAATGCTTAGCAATCTATCTGAAAATAAATGGATTAGAGTTGATGTGAGAAGTATTTATCAATCAAGATAGGCAAGAGCAGATCTTCCCAGTTCAACTGTGTCTCGCTGACTGGACTTTAGGAAGCGAACCCAGACTATACTCAAGACTTCTTATTTGGGGAAAGCAGCTCACAAAGGCTGTATCGCTCAGCTCTTTGGGCTGAGTTACGGAAGGTGTGGGTAACAGTTGCTGCCTGATCCCAGAGGAATGACATAAAGCCATCATGAAACTTTAAAGCGCTTCACTAATGAGTGTGTGACATTAGCATCCAGAACCCAGCTTGACTGGAGATTCCTGGAGAAACCCTGGAGCTTTGGGGGGCGGCTACATTAGGAGTTCCTGACGTGAATCTTGCACGTGCAGCCTAGGGTTGAAGGAGCACCCTAGTGGAACCCAAAGAGGCTTTCTTTCTTCTGATATGAAGACTTGAAAGCTGGAAGCTGTCAACAGGAAACTTCCACTAGATGCAGCAGCTCTGTCCTCAGGAGCAGTCATGGAGGCTGGTTAACTCTCTCTTAGACCTTCCTGCAGATGAGCACACGTCTCCCTCCTGGATAGTAGAGAAAATGAAGCTGAGTTTATGAGATTTGCCCAAGGCCATCGAAGCAGTCTGTATCACACCGGGGACTGGGATTCAGATCTTTCTACCTTCCAAAATGACAACTCCTGTCTCTCTCGATCATGTCCTATTTTTAAGTTCATTAGTTAACCTCTGGGTACATAGCCAGTTTCAAGAGCTAGTCCGTCAAAGCGTTTTAAATGGACGAGCCTAAAGTGATCATCCTCTGAGCCCCTGCACTGGTTCTGTGCTTCATACAGAGGCAGGCAGCTCATCAACAAGTTTCCCTGGGAGGCGGGAAGCATCTTTCCTCTGATCAGAACAAGCCTGTCACAGAGTGCCCAGAGGCTACTGAGCAGTGCCTGCTCACAGGAGCCACTGGCCCAGCCGGGGAGCCCCAAATCTGTCTTCTGGCAGAAGCTTAACTGTTTGTCTGCTGCTTCCCAGGAAGGGAGACCCCAGCTGGGAAGCTGCCAGTTGCAGGCAATCTTCTCCTTCATTTCAGCTAAACAAGGATTTAATGTGCTCCTGCTGAGGGTCCAGTCCTGAGGGGGATGCGGCCCTCTGGGGGTCTCCTACCATGCTGAGGAGTCCAGACAGGCAGGCAGGAGGCAGCCAGATGATGCATCAGACTCTATAATTAAGAACTCCACGGTTGGGGCTGCAGGGATTCAGGACTTGTTCCCAGGTCTTGATGGGACGCTGCCCCTGTAATCACACTGCTAGTAGCTTTCAAAGACCCAGAGAAATGCCCCCTACCCTACGAGACTTCTTTAAAGCCCTTTAGGACACAAAGATTAAGACAAGGGTTGTATTATGGTTGTGTCGGTTGGGGTGGAACACCCCATAGTCAGCTATTCTCTGCATTTGCACTGGTTATCGACTTTTGTAATGGTTTTCCATCTGCTGCAAAAAAGAAGAAGAAGAAGAAGAAGAAGAAGAAGAAGAAGAAGAAGAAGAAGAAGAAGAAGAAGAAGAAGAAGAAGAAGAAGAAGAAGAAGAAGANAAGAAGAAGAAGAAGAAGAAGAAGAAGAAGAAGAAGAAGAAGAAGAAGAAGAAGAAGAAGAAGAAGAAGAAGAAGAAGAAGAAGAAGAAGGTTGTTTGATGATGAAGAGTTAGAAGTGTGCTCACTGGTGGGTTTGGGAATACATAGTTAGGATGCGGTTGGAGATTGGGCAGGTTTGGAAAAGCGGCAGTAGTGTGTTCTCCTCTAGGGTTCAGGCCCGAGTAGGCTGATTACGGAATCAGGCATGACTTGCCTCCTGTTGAACAGGTCTCAAGGCCAACTAGACTGTCTGTGGGCTGCCCCCAAGATAGAAGCGGCACCCTTACAGCACGAGGGGCGTCTTGCCTGTGCTAGTTATTGCTGTGGTTTGTAGGCTTCCGGCTGGGTAAAACTATTGATCGTTTTTCTCCCTTGACAGACAGCTTGCATAGCACCTTCAGGTACTAGGAGAGCTAGTCCTGAGGGGAAGGCTTCCAGCTCAATTCTCCCAAGTCCTTTGTCTGAAGTGGGTGATGTCTTCAGCGGTAGGGTCTTAACTTCAAGTACTGGGAAGCTAGCAAGGACAATAGCAACTGTGAAGGGTCTCTTGGACTCTCCAGACCAACAACCAATGGAGGTTTCCCATGCCTGGCATCAGGGTTCAATAGTCTATAGCAAAAGTATCAGCAAGCAGCATAACTTATTTAAATCATATGCACACGCACACATGCACACACACATGCACACATTCTATATGTACTTTAGTGAACATAAAATATTGTTTCTTCATGGCTTTCCCAAACATCCCTAGTGTCATCTGTCCCTCCCTCTCTCAGTCAGTAATGATCTCCTCCCCCATTAAAGCCCCCCCCACACACATTTACCTCATTTTCTCCTTCATAGCCCCCTACTAGCTTTCTCTCTAGAGACACTGCCATCCCTGATGACATAGTACCATTTTACTTCTCTTGTCTCTGCAGTAACTCCAGGTTATATCTAAAATTTCAAAGCTGAGGCTCTGGGACCGTCATGGAACGATTATAAGCACCGTTGCTGCAGGATATCTGTCACACTGTCTCTTCTGCATCTGACACGAAGCTGCATTTATAAAATCATAACAATACAGTTGGGTTGCCTAAACAGAACCTGGACAGTGATGATATCAGCTGACAGGCCAACATTTTTACAAGGCTCCAACACTAGATTGAGAGCTGCAGACAATTAATGACTACCCAAAGAAGGAAACTGGATCCTTATCCAGGGACGAGGACCCTAATAAGTTATCTAATCCCAAGTGGTCAGCTTCAAGGGCAAACACTCTAAGCAACACTAAATGAAGTCAGCGGGTTGTCTTGATGTGTGTGTGTGTGTGCGTGTGTGTGTGTGTGTAACAATAAAATAGAAGTCATGAATTTGAGAGGGAGTAGAGAGAACATGGGAGGAGTTGGGCATTCAACGAGTAGAATTATGTAAATACAGCACTCATGTATGAAATTCTTCATTTCTCAAAAGTAAGACAAGAGCTAGGGCAACAGTTTAATTGATAAAGTCTGGCCACCAAAGAGTGGGGACACAAGGTCTGTCCTAGTACACACACTCATTACCATGCCCCAAGGGCCATGGCAGGTCTATCTCTGAAGCTCACAGGCTAGCCAGCCAGCCCAGGCTACTTGATGATTTCCAAGCCAGGGAGAGACTCTGCCACAAAAACAATGGAGCTGACTTCCTGAGGCACAACAGCTACAATTGACCTCTGGCCTCCACATACATACACACATGCATGTGTATGTATATGTGTGTGCATTCTCGCACACGCTCACACATATACACAGAGGGAAAGAAATAAGGCAAAATAAGTCCTGTGTAAAGGGAGACCTCAGGATAAGGGACGAAGCTACCTCTGACAGATAAGGTCATTTTCCACACAGTTCTGTGGGGTGTGAAGTCGATCCTCATCTGTTCCGGGTCAAAGGGAAGCAGTGTTTGGCCCACTGGCTGCTGCTGTTGGTCAGCCATCCCACCTTGGCCTCCTTTGTCTGTTCCTCATCTTTGCTGCTGTTCCCTAGGGTCTGCTAAGCACCCCTGGAGGGCCTGGTGCCCCAGGACAGGACGTGCCTGATAACCGTGAGGTCCTTACTGAGAAGGCAGATTGCTAGGCCTTACTGCTCTGTGTCTGGTGGTGTATTGGCACGGTAGAGACTTCCAACTCTGAAATTCTTGCAGTTTGCGATGGTTGGAATGTAGTGGGAGAGGCTGCTGAAACAGAAAGCATGCTTTGCCTTGCTTGAGTTTATGCTCTGCTAGGTGAATATCCTCTTCCCAGAGGACAGACATCTTCAGTTGGTAGGGCTTGTATTTAAAAGACTTAGCCTAAGTCTAATTAAGTAATTCTTAGCAAATATTTAGTTGTACTTCTATCCTTCTTGCACCAATGACTCGGATGAAGGACTAACAGTTTCCTCATGGTAACCTCCGGGTCTTAAAGAGATTTGACGTAGAGTGAGCACTCAATAAACATTTGTTTAAGAGATCAAACCATTTTTGAGGGCTGAGACAATAACATTCCATAAGTTCAGTGGCTCGCACAACTGAAAACTCTCTTTTCACAGTGTGGGGGCTGGAAGCCCAAGGTCAAGGTTTCAGCAGGACTGAGCGACCTCAGGCTTCTCGCCATGGCTCACAGAGGGCCGCTTCTTTATGTATCTTCATGTGAATTTATCTCTTTTGTATTTCTACTTCCCTATGACCTCTCTCTTTGCGTACCAATCCCTACTATTTTAGGGTGCCATCCTAAGGCCTCATTTTAATTTGTCCACTTCCCTAAAGACCCTTTCTCCAAGAAATTTAGTGTTCAGACATGCTGAGGCTAAAGGAGGCACCATAGTTCACAAGGGAGGAATGCCCCAATGGGTTCATATTGCAGTGGGGATATTTCAAGATAAACAGCATTAGAATGGGTTAAGACGATCCTCCATGATGGTGGCTCACTCTGTCATGCCTCCCTGTGAGTAGGCCTACTCTTACACTCATATATTCCTACCACAGTCCTTGGCAGAAGGCAGACAGGTTTGTTTGTTTGTTTGTTTGTTTTATTTAGAAAGTTAACCTGCCTCAGGTATTCCATTACAGTAGTGAATAACGGACTAATATAGGAGTATGCTAGTCAAGGCAGGAGTAAACCACCAATTAGTTAAACCTTACATACCTCACTGCTCCAAAGCTCAGCATATAGTGCTGCGGCAACCTCAAAAACACTACTTCTCAACCCTTTCTGCTAATGTTCCTTACTCACTTCTGTTCCAAGCATTTAGTTGAGACATTATCTTGAGTGGCAAACTAGCCCAGCAGAAACATGTGGAAGGTGCCCCCAACCCCCAGGCTCAGCACAGTCTCCCAGTAATGTGTAATACCTAATTATTGGCAGCCCTTGTTCTCCTTGTTATCTTGGGGAAATAGTTGTTTCTTCGTGTAAGAACTGGCTACAGATGCTACTAAAATAAAATTCTTAGGATAATTAGCAGATTTCTGGGTTGTTTCATTAGTGAGTTGTGCTGGTCTAGAAGTCTGCCAGCTTGCTCACTGCGCTCTTGGAAGCAGAGCTGTCGCTCGCTCCCTGTCTTTGTTTGGATTTGCATATGTTCTTCCCATTTCCATTTACCGCCCCTTTACCCAAGAAATCACCTCTCAGAATCGACAATGACTTTCCAAATCTATATGTCTTTGCCTTTCCAGTTACTGCTTTCTCTTCATTTACCCAGTCACATCGGGTTATGGAAACACAAATGCAGAATCCTGCCCAAATAAAATTGTGATCTCAGAAATTCAAGAGCATTTGCATTTTAGCCTAAGACAGCAAGCAGCCTTAGAAACACACTGAACAGAACTTGGGAAACCTTGCACATCCACAGCTGATAGAATACTTCTTCTGTCTGCTCCTGGATTGTGCAGTCAATTGACATTTTGTTGACTCTACTTCCCTTCAATCTCCCCTTCTACATGACTTCAATTCTCCTTCGGCTAGCATTTCCCATTGCTATTCCCAGTGGCTTTGTACCTCAGCTCAGCCAGTCTTTGAGAAACAATGCCATGTCTCTCTCTTGGCTCTTTCTATCCCACACCCTTCTTGATCTCTATCTCACCTGTGCAAACACAACTTGGATAAGAACAAGCCTTTAGCCTCAGTTACTGGGGATAGGAACCCGTGCAAAGTCCCAATACACTTCAACCACAAGCTGGCTCTCTGTGCTTGTTCTGAATCAGTGAGGCTCAGGACAATCATATTCTCTCCTACTAAGAAAATGCACCCCTAATCTAGTTTTGTTGGGTTTGTTAGCTTATGTCTTGGTGATCCCTGTGTCCCTCTTTGCCCTCATCAACCCCCCTAGTATCTTCCCCTATTGGGCTCTAACCAAGCAAATGTGCCATGATCATGTCTCATCAGAGAGACTCATGACTTGCATCCTCTGCTTCAGTGCATGCTCTCTGCCTGTGGCAGAGCTGTGTGAGCCTCCTGAAGCGTGTGACCTGAGGAAAGGCTCACAAGTTCTCTCTCAAAGAAGCCACCCCTGGAGTTCAAAGAATGTCGATACCCCGCCAATCACTCTTTGCTGCGGACTCCATCTTTCTTTTTTAACGGAAACTTCCTTAAACTTTCTTCCTGTCAAAAGTGAGACCCTCTGGGGCTGGGGTCATGTGTTGCAGACCCACTTTTCTTTAAGGTTTTCAACTGAGCCTGTTAGATTAGATATTCAAAAAGTATCTTTCCCGAAGAGCCAGAAAGATGGCTTAGTGGTTACGGACATCCACTGCTCTCGCAGAGGACTGGAGTTTGGTACCCAGCACCTATGTCAGGTGACTCATAGCCACTTGAAACTCAAGCTGTAGAGGACCCAGCACCCGTTTCTGGCTCTGTGGACACCTGCATGCACATACATACCCATCCCATAAACTGGCATATACATAATTTTAAAACAATATGCATTTTAAAGAGGTTTACTGAATATCTGTAGAGGAGAATGTGGAAAAGGAGGAGAAATTAGGAAGGAATGTATAACTATTGATCCCCCAAAAGGAATGCTTGCAGAAATCCCCAGTTTGCTTGAGGTTTACACACTGGCCCTTAGTGTTGGTTGCGGATAATGGGCCCTCTCAGAGAAGTGGTGTTGTGTCAGCCCACATGCCTTACTCAAAGGACACATAGATTTAAATTTCCAGGGATTGTGCTCTGTGAGCCACGTCATCTTTCATTTCTAGATGAACCTATTGCCTTCTACTGACCATTTTCAAAACATAATCACTCCTTTGGATGCAGCCCATCACTCTAGCACTTCCATTATCCAGTCACTGCATGTTCTATACTCTTGTCAGAGGAGGAGGAGGAGGAGCAGGAGGAGGAGGAGCAGGAGGAGGAGGAGGAGGAGCAGGAGAAGGAGGAGGAAGAGGAGGAGGGGGAGGAGGAGGAGGAAGAAGAGGAGAAAGAAAAAAGAGATATCTCTTTTCATCACTGTCTTGAGTCTGTCTTATATGTTGGAGAGCACTTATATCATTTTTAAAAAGAAATTAAGCAAGCATGCCCTCATTCATTCAATAGCTGTTATAATTCTAAGAGCCTGTGCTGAGCCTATGAATGAACTGCATTCAGTGTCTTTGTTTGAATGAAAAATCAGTGAGTGGCCGTAGCCTCAGAGAACCACCCCGCCCAGAGTCCAGACACTCATCCTGCTCAGCCCCCTTTGGTTCAATGACCATCCTCTGTATCTTGAAGATTATTTCCATAGGACAAGCACAAAACTAGATATTTAAATTAGTCTCCCATAGGTTACTTTTTCATCAGTGGCTGTATTCTAATCGCCACATTTGGGGGACGCTAGATAAACGGACAAGTCCTGTCCCAGGAAGTATGCAGTGGCTGCCCTGACCTTTGCCATTTCACTCAGAGTGGTGCACAGGTTAAAACCTAGAATTAATAATTTATGGAATTTCCTATTTAACCTTTCAGACCATATCTGACCACAGGCATCTCAACCCTCAGGAAATAAAGCTGCAGGTAATGGGGGTTCCTAAGGGACCCCAAATAGTTTCATTTGGATTTAGATCTTATTAATAAAGAATAACTGAAGCTTGTTATAATCTCAATTTTACTCCATGTTATTTCCATTTTTTTTTCTCAAAAATCCCCTCCTTTCTAGCCAAGCCATTTGCCTCACTATCCTTTTAGGGGTGGCTGGCATAGATTTAGACTCAATATCTTACAAGTGATTTAGCTCACAGTACCAGAAAGAAAAAAATTCAAAAGGACTAATAATAAAAAAAAGACAAAAAAAAAAATCAAAAAGATTAAATTCAGAGAGCTGATTCTAAAACTACTTTTTCTTGCATTTTAAGCTTTTTCACTGGGAGAGTTTTCATTGCTCTTGCTGTGTGTACTTCCATGCAGCTGTCTACACACAGAAACCCTGTTACAGTTTTCAAGTCATGTTTGATTCAAGGAGAGGTTTGTTGAGTGACCTGGGAAGGAAGAACCAGTTAAGAAGAGAGGAAAGTAGCCCTGAGTTAAAAGGTCTGGTGGTTACAGATCTGAGCATTGGTTCTCTTTCTCTACAGTCCTTGTCTGGGTCCTGAGGACCCATGCATGTGTGTTCAAGCAGACATATACACACAGACACACAGACACAGATGCGCGCGCATACACACACACACACACACTCACATGCACACAGCAGACACATTCGAAGACCACTTTATCTTGAGCAATCCAAACCTTTGCATTCATCTCAACAGAAAGAGAAACAACTTCATGGCCACAGGCACTTGTGTTCAGCATAAGGTGTGGAGCACACTTAGAGAGGGCCAGCTGGGGCTGGAGTTTAAAAGTCCAATAATTGTGGATTAATGGTACCTCAGTGGTAGTTCCAATATGCCAGTTAATGCATAATGTTGCCCTGCATGAGACCTGATCAAAAAGCTTTAAAGCTGTTCAGCCCCTATGGTTTGAGAAGGAAAACATGGGGTCAGAAGGCTTCCAATGGTGGGGCCATGTGGACACACCAAGTGACTGGGGCAGGGTCTTGTTAGGAAAGGAGGCACCTTGTCTTCAGAATATTCCACATTCCAGAGAGAGTTGTGACTTAGAAGTGATGTGTAAGGTGACTGTGAACTGACAAAGGGGCCAGCAGGAAATAAATACGTAAAGCGAAGCAGTCCTTTCTCTTTCTTCTCCATGTTTGAAAACCTTCCCATTAAAAGAAGACAATAAGCAACTGCAAGCGTGGGTCTGCCTCATTAGGAAGAAAGAAAACTGTCTGAGAGAAACCTCAAAGAGGAAAAAAAAAGGCTGTCTTTTTTTTTTTTTTTTTTTTTTTTTAAAGAACACTATTATGTTCTTATTGACAAGACAATAGAGTAATAAAGTTATATCAGAGAGCGCATAAGCTCGGAGATTGGGAAGTAGAGAAGCACCTACTCTTCCTAAGGCGAGGGATCTTTGAATCAGCCTCCAGTGCCGTTCTGACTACTGACCTTGACCCACACTGAGAGCACTCTTGAGTCAGTTCCAGGGGCAACTTTCTTACCTCATTGATACAATCCAGGAATTTAAAAAAAAAAAACGGACATGCGCTTGAATGAGCTCTCTGCAGCAGTCTGTCCTTTCATTAATCAGAGGCCATGTATCTACAGCCCTTTAGTGACTTGTCCACACTCACACAGCTGTTGAATTTCAAGGTTAAATTCTAGAAATCAGCAAAGAACCAAATCTTATTCTCTCCCGAGACTCAATCTGTTTTCCAGGGTGATTAGGAAATCAGCATACTAGAATCAGATTCTCGGTGATTATTCTGAACTCCAGCTAGGAAATACATGGGGATTCTGACTGCACCCCGGTGAGCTCTCAGGAAAGCAGGGTCCCCTGTTTCTCTTCCCTATGTGGTTCAGATATCAGCAGACACAGAAAATGTGCCAGGGGTTCACCATCCTTCCTCTCCTCTATTCCCATTGACAATCAACACCTTGTCCCCAGACGCTGCCCTTGCAGAAAGAGGAACGATGCCTCTTTAGCCTGTGTCATATAAAGAATGGAGCACAAATACCCTCCTGGCCATCTTTGAGTTATAGGACTCTGCAGAACTGAAGTGAAAGAAGCCAGACACCTTGGAAGTGACAAGCTTCCCCTGATAAAATATAGTAGGAGTTCAGAAAAAGGAAAATGCAATAATTTTTTTTAAATACTTTGGGCCATTTCCCTTCTGCAGGAGTCTGGACACGTTTTTATTTGGAAAGGTGCATTGTGACATTTTATATCATTCCATCCACCTATTAATAGCTCTGGGTGCCCCCAGGTACTCATTTCAGGACACCGGTGGAGAAGGGGGACTTCTGGCAGCCACTCTGCAGCTGACAGTTTCATGGAAACAGCAGGTTTTAATTGATGTGTTGTGGGCACTGGGCTCTCTCTGTCTTAAAGAGTGAAATAGGTTTAGTGTCCTCCTAGAGTTATTCTCCTCCTATACATTTTAATACGTCAATTTCCCCCCTTTTATTGGAACTCGTATGTGTATATGTATGTCTGTCTGCCTGCCTGCCTGTCTGTCTGTCTGACTGGTGGTATCCCAGGTGCCTTTGTGTCTCCATGTATCACTGAGCATCGTGTGTCAGCATCTCCTATCCGGTCTAGAGCCAGAGAGGAAATAACCAACCGGACTCCAGTATAGATTCTCAACACAAGAGCTCATTGGGCAGAGTTTGTAGCACAATTACTGTCTGTTCCTTAATAATCACAGTGAGAGGAATATGAGAACACAAGCTAGAAGATGTGATTTCAAAACATCACAGTTCCTTTGACATCATCCCAGCAGCAGGTCACAGCCTGGTTCAGGGGAGGTGGTGGGCTGGTCTTCCTACCAGAATTACCCTGTGGCAGTGTTGCAAGCAACATCTCCTACAATAGGGGCATAGTGCCAAGCCTACAGAGGCCACAATAGATTCCTAAGAGCCTCTAGCTATGCCTTCACTGCCCCAGGAAGCCAACACCTGGGGGGACAGACTGCTAAGGAGAGTTCCTCCATACCTCTTCACAGTGCCAAGTACAGGGGTGTTCCTTGCTACCAGACTCTCCCTTGGCATACTGATGGACCTTTGAAAATTGGTTTTGTGACCTCTGATTCACCAACAACATGTGTACCTTTCTATGAGGTTTTTCAAGTTTGTTTTGTTTTTTTTCATTGTTTTGTTTTGCTTCGCTTTGCTTTTTGTTTTTGCAAAATCTAAAGTGTTGCATAACCATCAACATTTTCCATGCAGAAAAGTTCCTGCCGTCTATTGCTAATGCTCTCTGATGCCCTGGGTCACTGCTGGCCCTGTTTGTCTGTCTCTGTAAGTGTATTTTTTTTCTGAAAATGTTTGTCAGTAGGATTGTTATTACACTCAGCTGTGATGGTCCTCAGGAGCATCCACATCATTGTACAAGCCACTTACTCCTTCTTAGAAATTTTAATTCTTATTAACACTTTTCAGTTGTAACACAGTAATTAAATGTACCTTTCAGGCAGTGCGGAACATATACGTACATGCATGTGATAAGACCTAAGGATAAAATAGGCCATGGATTTGAAAGAGAACAAGGGTGGTGTGGATGGGAGAGTTGTTGGAAGGAGAATAAGGAAAGAGGAAATGATATAATTACATTATAATTTCAAAAATAAAAAAGCATGTTTAAAAAAAGAAATAGAGACTGTCCTGTGATGATTTATACATCTGCCGGGACAGAAGGAGATGGGCTGATGTTCAGCTTTGCATTAAAACAAAGGTAGGGAAAACTAGCATGGCCAGGCAAAAATAAAATAAGGACCTTCTCAGATCCAAGTTAGGGAAGAAGAATTTACAGGGGCACAAGTAATATATCCTGAGGACAGGTTAGGGGCCCAGGTGAGGAAGGGAGAGAAAGGGACACGTTTGCAAACGGAAAGCCTTTTCTCCTATGCCTTGTGACAAGACTCTGTAAATCTCTCATAAAGATTGGCAATTTCCCTATCAAGGCTGGCTAACCTAATATATCAGTTCTCCCTGCCCAACTTAGTGATAACATATCTTCCATTAACCTATGCCAAAAAGAGCCATTTCTATTCTAAGAATCTATTTATGTTCCTCTCTTACTTTCCTCAAGATATGTCTCTGACTGAAATACTTGAAGCTTACAGACAGCTCAACTGTGGATACTTTTGTTAGGTTTCGGTAACACTGAGCCTTTTTGGAGTCACTTGTGGTAGAGAGGTGAGGATGATGGGCTGGCTGGCTCCTTCTGCCCCTCCTTCTGTTTGAACACATTGAGAACTGGGCTCACTGTTTCTGTTGCTCGCTATGAATGTGGTCCTCACTATCAGCGCATCCAATGGTGTTCGCTCCCAAACATCTTGAGAACTGAGAAAACAGCAAGTGATCCTTGTTCTGGAATTTTCTGAATAAGTTTGTGTATCTTTGTGTCCTTGTTCTGTTGTCTTCCTCTGAGTGACAACCTGGGCCTAAACTCAGTCCCTTCTGTCTGTCTTCATCCTTTCCTAGCAGGATCCCTCACAGAGCCTCTTGAGTTAACTCTTGTTACCTTCAGTTTCTCAGAAATCTTTAATTACATGATCTCTCTTCCCAAAGCACGTCTAGAATAAACCAAGTTTTACCTTTCAGGATCCACACAGCCTACCACATGCATTCCAGAGCTTGTTAGCCAACACCACTACTGCTTCCGAAAAAAACTAGGTGTCTGCATCCTTCACTTGCCTGTAGCCAAACAGAAAATGTTTTCACTGGTCAATCTCAGCCTTCCTTTAACAAAGTTACTTTATGGATAAGAAAAGTGTATCATACTTCGCTTAAATCATTTTATGGTATAGATTGAAGCTTTTCTAATTCCATTAAACTTCCCTGACACATATTTGGGGAAAAGGAAAAGGATATACAAACTATACACAAAATTTATCTACTATAAATCTATCTGTAAAACCACTGTATTTTTCACTAAGAACAATTACTGGGGTGTAAGTGTGTGTGTATGTGTGTGTGTGTGTGTGTGTGTGTGTGTATGTGTGTGTATGAGAGAGAGAGAGAGAGAGAGAGAGAGAGAGAGATGTTAAACGGATTCAAACATAATAATACAGGTTTTATTACATATTCTTGGAATAATGCAGAATCCTTCTCACCATAGTAATAGAGAAACTTAGGCAGAAGTCACATCATTTAGCCCAATGAGTATATAGTATTATACTAAGGAGCAATGCGTATGGAGTGGCAACTATAATGTGGTCCTTGCCTTTTAAAGACTTAAACTTTAGTAGGTTGAAAAATAAAAGGATGTTTCAATATTCATACTAAGGTGAAGATAAGGGAATACGGTTCAAAGGAAAGAGAAGGGTTTGCAATAGGCTGAGTAGTTTTGTGAATTCAATACTGAGTCCCGTGACCCACATCTGTGAGGTCACCCTGGGAACAGTGGGAGGCACAATGAAGTCAGCAGTTGGCTACACACTGACATTTGAAATCCATATTTTTGAATGAGTGTCTCTGCTCTTCACCTGAAATCTCATAAATGGTGCATATCATATGGCTGATGAGAGTCCCTCCTTTGGGTGATGGACGAGAGTTGGGTAGGCATTTGGGATCTCAAATGGCTTCATTTCCAGCTATATCGCCCACTTGCAGAAAAGAGTAATAATTTTTCTGCACTTTGGCCAGGTGACTTGGACTCTGTCTTCGGCAAAGAAGGTGCTATTTCAAGATGAAAAGTCTAGGAGAGTAAAGGGCAAGATGGGTTCATGTTCTCCAGGGCATGTTAGCGGACTCCCTGGAGGATGATAACAAAGGAAAGAGTGGGCCACAGGACACGTAGGGTTAATAGAGGCAGTGGGAGTGCAGCCTGCAGCAGAGGGCCTGGTCCAGAGTAGCTGCCTTTCTCTGCTTGGCTCCAGGAAGATGGGTGGCTGAGCCCTGTGTACTTCAGCTGCAGCCCCAGTAGGGCCTTTCACAGAGGGTATGGGTGCTCTCCCTACACCCACAGGTAAAGGAGCCCAATCCGCAGTGTTGCCTTGATGGATTTCTCCTGGGCTTCTGGTGTGCTCTGTAGTTTGTAGCCAAAGTAGTTATCAACATCATCCTGTCCACGGTTCCTTATTTAGAGCCAGAATCTTCTAAATTTGTGGGATGGGATCGAAAGATGTGGTTTTATGTGGGGTACATTTGTAGTGACCTGGCATTTTTGCTGGGGTGACTTGTCTACCAGAGGCAGTTAATCAGAAAGGGCCATGGGACTTCCAAAACGCACTGAGTGATTCACCTCCACTCCAGTCTTCTGGGAGCCTTTTTGAATATTAAACTCATTAACCAAAGAAACTAGTATGCCATTAAAGTACACATTCCAGCCCCGGGCATTTTTTTTTTTTTAATAAAAAACGATGTGGGTAGCTGATTCAGCATTTAGATACCTTCCCACCCATCTCCAGAAATATGTCTGAACTGATAGTTGATTTCCAAGATGGGGTGGAATTCTTTCTTTTACTAGTGTGCCTGTTTAGAGAAGGTTTCTGAGAATTTAAGGCTTACCATTATCCTGGAGCAGTTATATCAAATTCTGCCAGTGTATCAGAACATGTGCTGTGGGAAGGTCTTGAAGAAAATTTATTGCATAAGACCACTGCATGTAACATCAGGAGAGCATGACTTGAATATGATATCAGGAGTAGCTGCAGAAAGCCATGAGGCAGGGTGAGGAGAGAGGGAAAATGCATGCTCACTACGTGTGACCCAGATTCTCAAAGGACAGTGTCACTAGGACAGATTCCAAGAGCAGGAACAGTGACAGCAGCTGCAGGGGAGGGAAGGGATCAGACTCTCTTGGGTTCTATGGGCCCTCTGAATGAGTGTACACCCCAGAGACAACTCCTTGGAAACACAGACATCAGTGAGGAGAGGCTGTAATGACCAGACTTGTTAGTAAGAAGTCATTTGCCTGACAAGTGGATGAAAGATTCAAGAGTGAAGCCAGAGAGAGATTGAGAGAAGTGACCGGAGGTTGTTCCACTACAAGATGGCACGGATGGCCGAAAACAGCAGAGTCCATCTTCATCCCACAGGAGTTTACGATCTAGTGAGGGAGAGGCCGTGCATACAGAGAACCACTATAGTGGGAGGAGCGGTGGGCCATGAGAATTGAGCAAGGAGGAATGAGGAATGGGAGAGGTCACATGTGGCTGAGACCAGGAAAATGCCTTCTGAGGCCAAACCAAGAGAGGCGAGGCTGGCTTTGCCTCCTTTTCCCTGCTTTGGGTTGTCTGTTGTTATTTTTGTTTAAGCTACAACCGCTTCCAGATTCAGAGATGAAAACTAGCATCCTCACTATTTTTAACACACACACACACACACACACACACACACACACACACACACACACACACAGCTTATATTTAGTTGCACATTATTTTTGTTGGGAAAGTAAGAAGCAGATTTTTTTTTTTTTAACTTCTTTAAGAAAGCGCTCTGTGAAGATCCCCCTCAGCTTGCCAGGCACTGTATCCTGTCCCAGGGTCAGCTGTCATTGTGCACCAACACAGGCACAGGGGTGTGCATGATATGAAGGAGGATACTTGCACCCTAAGACGTCTGCTCTCAGCTGCCTCTGAAAAGACGACCACAACCTTCTCTGAGAGCTCCTGGGACACCTTCTTTTTGAAACTTAAGCTAAGGTCATTAACTGAAAAATTAAAAACATTAGTGGAGGTACCATGTGGTACCTGCTCAAACAGTTATTATTTCTCTGTAGGGAAAACATTCCAATCTTCTAGGCTTAGAAACTACGCTGTATGTGAGTATTGTCTGTTTGACTTAAAACATGTCATGAACACTGGGCTTACCATGTATCCCAGACCACACCTCCACAGAGGTGTATCTCCTAGGACATAGCCAATCAGTAGTATTGACTTCTCATCGCTACAGGTGCATTTGTGTATGTGTACAGTTCACGTGTGTGGATGGATATACTTGCACAGGTGTGTCTGTGTATGTAGAGGCCAGGGGACAACCTTGGCTACTGTGTTCTTCAGTTCATTATTGTATAATACAGGCTAGCCTGTGTTACACCCTTGGAGCTCACTGATTTGGTAGGCCGACTGGTCAATAAGCTCCAATGATCCTCTTGTATGTTGAGATTATAAGCATGTTCTATCACACTTGGCTCTGTGTGTATGTGTGTGCCTGTGCGCCCTCATGTGTGTGTGTGTGTGTGTGTGTGTGTGTGTATGTGCGCACACACATCTAAATCTATTGCAAACTCCCTTCCAGATATACATCCCACCATGAGAGGGGCTTCCAAGAGCTTCAGTTATGTGAGGCTCTGCGTAAGAGAGTGCTTAGCTCGACCTTTCATCTTTGTGTCAGGGAAACAGCAAGAGAAAACGCATTCATTTCTGTAAGCATCTCTGAATCACATTATGGGAAGGAGGGTGGGTAGATATATGTTTTGAGTATGCACTCTGACAGTACCAGTGGTGCCTATGATTAATGCAATTGTATTTCTGGGCAAAAAAAAAAAAAAAGTCTCTTTAAAGTTTCCTCCTTCTTCAACCACACCCAGAAATTCTCTTCTATTTGAGACTTTGCAGTTTAAGAAAGCCAACAGATCTGAATGCATCCAAAGAAAGGTGATAAAGATTGGGGGGAAGTCTGGGAAAAATGCCATCCAAGGAGAAGTTGCTAAAACTAAAAAGGTTTGGCGTTGAGATGACTTGAGGATATGTTACAGCTGTCTCAAATATTGTGACGGACTGTCAGAAGATGAGAAATGAGACTTATCCTGGCCCTGGGCTTCCTAATAGATGGGGCAAGTTGATAAAAAGTGCAGGGAGCTTAATTTGAGCCCAATACAGAGAAGAAAAATTTGACAGCCATAAGTAGCGGAGAATAGAATGGGATTGAGCAGAGAGTGGGGATTCTGCAGAGAGTAATCAGAAGGACCGGGTATTAATAACATTTTATTATCAAAAGCAATGTTCCAACTGGATGGATGCAGGCCTTCAAGGAGGACCAGCTTGTAAAGGCATCTCATATGACGGAGGAAGAGACTCTAAGATGCAGGATGGTGAAGGCACTTGAGTAAGAACAACCTCATTAGTATGTGGCCAACCTGGCACTTGAACCTGTGCAGCCTAGTACCAGCTCATTGCCTGTAAGCAGATGTCAGTGAGAGATGCTGAGACTCCCCGGGGGACGGGGGGAGTTGAAGAGCTGATAATGGTGATACAGTGGATGCTGCTTGACAAGTGAAAACTGTAAAGGGGTACAGGCAGAGGTGTCTTCTGAATTGGTTGCCCAGCAACCTTAGTGCTATACCCATACACAACTATCCCATCGCCTTCTCCATACCAGCTAGAGTTTGTGTTCACTATTACTTGCTCAGATTTTCTTTGTTTGACATGTTTAGGCCATCCCTTCTGTTTTACCTGAAAATACCCACGATCATCACAAGATGGATAATTTGTCAGCAAAACTGTTTCTAGCTACATAGGCTGCAACACCTCTCTCCTGGATAAGAGCTGTTTTTCCTCCTCTACATCAGAGGCCCTTGTGTTGTCCCTCTGAATGTTAGGAAATAAAACACAAAAGAGGAATTGCTTCCCAATGGGGAACAGGAGAAAGCCTTCCTTTCAGAGTTGCTCCCTCAAAAGGTGATTGGCCAGGAAGGACAACAGACCTCTTCTCATAGATAGGTGCTTTTAGACGACAGGTAGTTAAGATGGAAGTGTGCCCGCCTGCCAATCACACTTCCTCCTTCTGGATTTCAATGCTTATTTTACTTGAGGGAAGATGATATTTGAACATTTTCTGGCATCCATCAACAGCAATGTGCACATGGTTTCAAACAGGGGTTTTCAGCCTTCTGAAATCATTTACTTCTGCTTAAGTGGAAATGCCAAAGCAGAGATGTGTCAGCAACTAAGAGAAGAATTCTTTAAAAAAAAAAAAAAATTAAATGCACACAGCAGTACCATGAAACAGCAGAAATTATGTGTGTGTGTGTGTGTGTGCACGCGCACACACACACACACATACACATGCAAATGTTTTTAAAGAGAGATTTTAGAAAGTCTATGTCAAAGAATGTTAACCCAGAGAGAAGCAGAAATGTCAGACACATTACATGG
>NC_034603.1:5270736-5288230 GCF_900095145.1 Mus pahari | reverse complement strand
TGTGTGTGTGTGTGTGTGTGTGTGTGTGTGTGTGTGTGTGTGTGTGCGTGCGCGTGTGCAAGTGTGTGTACGTGTGCATGTGCGTGTGTGTGCGCGTGCACGCGTGCACGTGTGTGCACGCGTGTGTGCGCGCACATGAGTGTGTGCGTGTGCGTGCATGTGTGTGTGCGCACGTACGAGTGTGTATGCGTGTGCATTGGGTGTGTGTGTGCGTGTGCATTGCGTGTGTGTGTGCATGCGTATGTGTGCGCATGTGCGTGTGTGTGCGTGTGTGCGCTTGTGTGTGCGTGCAATTGCGTGTGTGTGTGTGTGTGTGTGTGTGTGTGTGGTCCCATCCCCTTTCCCAGCTCCTGTGGATAGCAAGCCAACCCCCGTGACTGTTCCTGTGGCTGGCATAGCTGACTGCTAGCCAGGCTGCCTCTCATGGAGACTCATCAATATCTCACCTCAGTCTGTGAGTTGTCTCCATGGGAAGGAGGGGTTGCAGTCCCTGGGTAAGGATGATGGATGCACATGCAGATGAGGCTTTCCCGGGACCCCTCCTAATTGGCAGAGCGCTCAGAGTATTTGTTTTAACCCTTCAGCAGGTGTGCAGGGATAGGCAGGGCCTTGGCTGTACAACATCTTGGTTGTGTTCTACAGCTCTGGTACTGTCGTCAGGAATTTTTGTCAGTGACTGTCGTTTCTAATTCCTATCAGGCTGTCAATCTGAATTTTGTCTGTTTCCTTCATGAGGGCTGCCAGGTGTATTAGCAGAAAAATATTCTGCGAAATAGATATAAAATGGGATTTATTAACTGTAAACATCTGTTAAGTCAAGCATCCTGAGTCTATTGCCAAAGTGCTTGATTTCAAGTTTCCACGTGTGCATCTGCCACCTATTTCCTATCCTCTAGAGACCTGTTTGTGGGAGTTCTCTGTGTACTAATAGAAATGTGTGATTGGCTTTGCCCTCAACTGTAGCTCCGTGTTAAAATATTTTTAATATAAGCCAAAAGGAAGTGGGAAGAATGATCCATTCTATCTGTGAGACTTTTTCCCAAAATAGGGGTTCTTCGAGCTTCTCGCAACTGATACGCATTACAATGAACAGGTTTTAAAGAAGCTCCTGGTGTCTCCTGGTGCAGGTGCCAGGTTTGGCTGAGAATTCTCCAGGCAAGCCATTTGCCTTCCCACAGCGGGCTGCTGCCATGTCACCTTTGATGGAGTGATAATAACCCCTTGTGTCTGGGAACAGCTTATGTTTTACAAAGTACTTTTAGTTATGCCATCTGACTGATTTGCTCAGATCATCTACCACCTGTGTGGTGGGTGTTACCATTATTAGCAGGTCCATGTTTTGCTAATAAAGGTACTGGAAGTGGAGGATTCATTCAGAGATGTAAAATGATATCTATCATATAATTGTATATAATCAGTAAGTATATTATATTTACCTATTCTGTGCTGCAAGGCTTGGTTTTCTTGTATATGAAATGTGATAGAGTCCACTCCTTATACATTGACGCTTTTATGTGACAAGATCATAAGTGTGTGCTTGAAACTGCAGATAATAATGATCCCTATAGATACTACATTTTTCTGATGCATAGCTATCTATGTAAAAAAAAAAAAACAATAATAACATGTAAGGAAATAGAGTGATTTTGCAATATCCTATAATAAATTGCCAGGGTCACAACCTCTGCACTTTGGAGGCTATTATTAAGTCAAATAAAGGCTGCTTAAATACAGTCACAACAGAATCATAGCAGTCCATTTAATAACGGGCAAGTAGCATATACGAAGAGGATACACTGGACAAAGCTGTAATTCATGCCACAGGCAGGATACTGCAGAGCTATGTAATTTTATGACTCTATTCAAAAATACCATTTATGACCTATTTATTCCTAGACACATCCAGTTAATAATCTTTAAACATAATTTACTATAGGCCACTAAAATTATGGGAAATATAACCATGAATATATGTATGCATTTCTTTTATACATATATATCCCAAAGGATATGTGTGTATGCCATTATATATATTCTTGTATTATATATATATATTATTTCATATTATATATCTTATATATTATTCATTTTATATATATATCTTATTTATATTATTCTTACATTATTATACATTGTTTTCTTGTATACAAAATGTGATAGTCCATTCCTTATTCATAGAAGTTTTTATGTTACAAGATCATAAGTGTATGATTGAAACTGCAGATAGTACTGAGCCCTAGGGATATTTCGTCCCACTTCCTTTTTGCTTATATTAAAAATATTTTAACATGAAGCTACAGTTGATGGCAAAGCCAATCACATATTTTCATTAATATATAGAAAACTCCCACAAATAAGTCCCCAAAGGATTAAAAATGTGTTCCATATAACTTACTGTATAACTAATATATATTATATATAATACATATTCTTTATAACCATATATATTCCATTGATTTTCTTACTTTGTTTTTGTTTTTCTTGCTGTATTAGGTATATTTGTAACAGAGTGAATTTTATTAGAGGGGTACCTCCTCTTCAACTGGCTAGCCCCTCCATCACATTCATGCACATATATTTCAGTTGCCTCTAGGGTCTAGAAGTTTGCCATTGTATCCTCTCATTTGAGGAGAAAAATCATCTATAGATCTGGTCATTGGCTAATATCTAGAGACCCTCCCATGGGTCTCTAGAACATAAAAGGCGGATTCTCTCATTTCGTTTACATTTGTTTAAATGGAATGAACGTGAGGAGTTAGCATGCGGATCAGACCACCTCTGAACCATCCCAATAGTCTTTGCAGACCCCGTGCTTGGGTTGCTTTAGCCTCTGGGGATGGATATGTTTCCAGAAGCTAGAGGGGACAGATGCCCTCATCTCTCGCCAGTGTCTCTGTCTATCTGGGCACACATAGTGTTCTCTCGAGAGCCTCAGCAAGAAGCCTTAAGACAAGCATCAGTTCAGCGATCACCTCGGAGCACATTGTCAAGGCTACTTAGACAAGCCCCATATGACTTGGGGAGGCTCACTCCCTCCTCCCACTCCCTCTGCCAGCTGTCCCCAGCCAAGGCCATATGCCAGACATACGTGTTCTCTGCCCAGCAGCATGGGACCACTGGTTCAAGTGCATGGCTGACCTGTGAATTGCCATCACACAGACACCCGTATAAACCCACGCCACATCTCTGGGTATTCCAGAGATGCTGTGATGCCCACTTTCCTCCCTGCCTTTGCTTTTTCATCATAAAGAGCTTACAGTGCATCAAAGCGCAAAATAGTCCTTTGCTGGGACAATGTCCTTATTCTCTAACATCTTCTTTGAACCATTTAACAGTGTCCTGGTTACCTGTCAGATGGACAAATGCCCTCCTACGTTAACCACACTTAGTTCTCCAGCATTCACTGTGACCGGGCAAAGCATGTGAGCATGCATGTGGGAGCTGCCTCTTAGACTTTTTATTTTATTTTATTTTATTTTATTTTTTTGAAGTTATTCTGAAGATCTCTTGGGAAGTAGTTGGAGGTTGGATTCATAAAACTTTAAAATGTCAGAGCTGGAAGGCAGTGTAAATTACATGTGGTGTAATTGTCTCATTATAATGATGAAGAAATTGAGTCCCAGGGAGGGTGAAGTTTGCCCCAGTTTACCCTGACAGAGACTGCGCTGCGCAGTGTCTGTCTGTCCTTCACATTGCCTTGGGACCCCCAAGATATGGAAAGTTGCCACGTGGGTGGGTTGTCCGATGCCTTTGTCCTATAGATACCAACAGAGTTTATTCACAGGAAAGAGAAGCCAGGGAAAGGGCAGAGGGTGGTATGAAGGGAAGCCCAGCTCCTGACTCCCAGGTTGGCTGATTGCCCGGAACTTAACACTTAGTCCTAGAGCATCCCCAGGAACCCTCACTCTACGGTTTTCTCTTTCCTGATTCCTTTAATTGTGTACCCCACAGAAGGTTGGTGGTGACACCTGCTAATCTTAAAGCATTGCAGCATCCCTCTGGCTGCCCTAAACCCTGACTTCATTTCTAAATAGTTCCCTTCTTAAACACTTCCCATATCATCCAGTCCGTGTGTCATCTAGTGTTATATTAGCTCCTTAGTTGATACAATGTAGGCTATAGAAACAAACAAACAAACATCCCCTACAACCTGCCCAACTCTCCATATCTTCACCACACCATCAGTCTTCCACAGTGAACTTACCATGGCTGGCTTAATACTTGGCATCAGTACTGCCTAGGCATGGTGATCCCGTGCGCTGGGTCAAGGATAAAAGCCTAAACTCAGAGTCTTGGGTTCAAACTATGGGTGTTTTTTCACCCTTTTGCTAGCTGTTCCTTAACTAGCCAATTGCTTAACTTCTCTGTCTCTGTGAAGAAACAATATCAATATGTTCAAAGGACTTTGAACACATCAGTGTGCATTATTAAATGTCCCTGAGCTCTCAGCATGTACTACCAGCTAAATAAATGTTAGCACAATCACCGTTCACTGTTAGAACTCTTATTCCATAGATGGAAACTTTTATTAAGGTTGTGATTCCACATAAATAGAAAAACTTGCAGTTTGTCCCAAACCTTTTATACAGTCATAAAAGTTCAAGAGGATAGAGATTAAGTTCCCAGGGATGCTGAAGAAGGGGGTGTGGGTGAGAATTGGGTGTGAGTCACTGGGGTGTGAGGACAGATGGGACAGGAATGTCGACTGCACCATGCCGGACAAGCCGGGATGTGCCTGGGATCTCTGATGTGCCGGCCAGGGTTGGGATTCAGCCTCTTTTCAACAAGAGGAGGAGGCACGGAGTGTAATCTGTTGCCCCACCAGACTCCTTGAGAAAAAGCCACGAGCTGGGTATTCCCACAAGCTCAGAGACACAACAGCTACTTTACTAAGGTGCTGGTGGGCACCCACCCGGAGACAGAAGTTGTTCGGTTGTGTTCTTTGAAAAAGTAGGTTTTTGTTTTGTTTGTTCCTATTTGTCCTTCCACCTGTGTATCTGACGCATGTTCAGACTTGAGAAACGGACCACACTTTATCCATGAGCTTCCTTAAGCTACTCTTATTCTTGTGCCAGACTCTGCTCGGAGTAGAGCCCTAAGCTGACCATTCTGATAAAAGCCTAGCCAGCTCTTTGCTTTGCTGGTTCTACCTCCCCCATGCTGCAGTCCATCCGCAGTGCTTTCCCCTTCCTTCCTCTAGGGGGCAGTAAATTCTGACATGGTCCAGTCTTCTGCTCTTGGATCCTTAAACAAAGGAGACTGTGACACTCTTCTAGAAGAAAGAGAAATAAAGCCATCCCATCTTCTGCAGCCTGGGACAGTGACAACTCTCTGTTATTACTTTATGTCAGACAAGGAAAGAATTTAATACACTGTCAGAGGGTGTGGGAACCTCAGCAGAAGGCAGTTGTTTTCTGTACAGTCTCTGAGTTTGTTCTTGGCACTCACCTACATGAGGATGACCCAGGCTTCTCCTGATTATCCTCTCTTTGCTTATTTTCTCTCTGGCTTTTATTAAAGAATTTCAATTATTGACCCAGAAGGTAATTACAGGGTAATTAACAGGCTGTCCTGATAGGTAGGTATTAACAGGGTCCCTTGAATGTGAATGAATGTTAATACCCAGAGCTATCCCTAAATTTGGCTTCTTGTCGAGTCCACACCTTTACATCCACAGGCTGACCCAAAATATATCACTGTACACAGATGTTTAGGACTATTGATAGTTAAGTAAAGGAGGGTGTTGATTCTCCTTGTGTTTCTACAATGTTGGAAGGTCACCCTCTCTCACACTCTCCTCCACTCTCTATATTCTTGGCACTCATTTTATTCCCTCATTGCCCCCCATGGTACTTAAGACATTCTATCAGGTGATGTAATCATTTATTGAGAAGCTATCTGTCTTCTCTCAACCACTATATATAAACTCCAACAGAGCAGAAACTTGGTATGTATTCTCTGATTTATCCAGTGCCTGGTGTATGGTAAGCTCACATTCAGTATCTGTCAATTGACAAGTGTCTAAAGGAGGTTACACTAAGAAATTTCTCAACTGCACACACACACAAGCAAACACACACACACACACATACACACACAAGAGAGAGAGAGAGAGAGAGAGAGAGAGAGAGAGAGAGAGAGAGAGAGAAAGTGTTCTGCTTTTCTACTTAGAAAAATATGGACTTGTTGAACAAATTTCCTCTGAAAATGATATCCTATGATAATGTTAGTAGTATCACTGCAAAAAAATGGAGTTTTTTTTTTGTAAATGGTTGATATATTACTTTTGGATTATTAACAAATTAAAAAGAGAACGTCTTATTCTCTAATGTGACTCCAGAGCCATGAGTACCTCTGCAGTCCTGTATTAGATGCCCCTGCCTCACAGGGTTCTATCCCAGCACCCCCAGAGGAAACTGGAGGTTCCCACCCAGTTTCTAAGCAGCTCTGGAAGCCTTGCCTTTCCGCCTCCCAC
Organism: Mus pahari; assembly: GCF_900095145.1. Taxonomy (NCBI): domain Eukaryota; kingdom Metazoa; phylum Chordata; class Mammalia; order Rodentia; family Muridae; genus Mus; species Mus pahari. The sequence goes on along the minus strand of NC_034603.1, from coordinate 5,281,755 downwards.
AGTAGCTGTATCCAGAAATTCTCACATATCTGTTAGAGCAGGGATGGAAACAGACGTGGTGCCGGGAAGACGACTTCCAACAACAGAAGCACCTGGGAAAGTCTCGTCCACTTAGAATCATTTGACTGCTTTCAGCAGTGAGCTCTGTGTGCCATGAGAAGCAGCTCCAGGCTGGAAAGAATGAGGCAGAAAGAAACACAGTGTCTGACTCAGGCCTCGCTGCAAGAATGTGTTGGTTTTGACTCTCAGATGGCTTTTTGGAAGGGAATCAAAAGTGGCTCTCAGTGGAAGCCATGCACACACATAAACACACACCTGCATGTGCACACACACAACTCGGGGTCTCCCTTGAGTGAGTGGCATAAGAAGGTGCCAGCTCTTACGAAGAAAGATCCCCTCCTGCGTGGAAGGACCTCGGCTGACTTTATTGCATAGGTTTCACCTGTGTCACATATTACAGTTTCTCTCTCAGACAGTAGGAATTACAGGAAACGTGAAAACGAAGAGGTAATGTTAGTGCTGGCTAATTATTTTCCCAGAGATCTGAGCGCCTCCCTTCCTCTACTCCTGTCCTTCTGCAGTGGTGGTGCCCACGTGAGACACTGTGGAGACCTACATAAGTGCTTGATCCTCTGCAGTTACGGGTAGGCCATGGTGAGGTTAGGGACAAAAAGCTGATTTTGGCTCTTCTGCTGGTATTGATCCCTGCTCATCAGGAAGGTTTTGCTGTGCTGGCTCAGTTCTGTGCTTAGGCAAAGGCGTCCACATGTTTCCTGCCACCGCTTACTCAATCTATTACCGAGTCGCATCAGCATTCAGGATGCTCTCCCCCTTTCTTTGACCCAGTTTTAAAAACATCCAACTAAAAATGCTTCATTAAGTTTATATAGAGGTTGCAAGGCAATCAGAATTCGTCCTGTGGCTGTTACCAGAAGGGTTACTGTAAGACCTCTATCGCTTCCATTCCAAAAGTGCCCGTCTTTTGAACCAAAAAGGAAAACAAATGAAAAAAATTGCTGACGTACAGGAATACCTTACTGAAGTACAACTGAGTATTTGGAGGGAGGAGGATGTTGTTGTTATTGCTCTTACTGTTATTATTACGATTGTTGTTGTTGTTGCCTTAACTCTTTCCATTTTCCCTACTTAGACAGCATATAAATTCCACATTTGACTCTGACCTTACTGAGCAATCCCCCAAACCAGGACTGTGGCCCTAACTTAGGCCCACGCCAGCCACTGTTGGCACTCACAGTCACAGACTCTGTTCTAGCTCCCTCACAGCTGGCAACCTCCGTGTGACCAAGTGTCTGCAACAGCATGCAGCCACATCCAGAAAATGTTTCAAAGGATCTTTGATGGAAATGGAGAGTCGGTTCAGTCAGTAATGTGCTCGCTACACAAGCCTTCGCACTTCCCGGGCACCCATGTGAAGGCCCAGCATGGTGGTGTTGTGCCTGTGGTCTTAGGAAGACAGCATCAGAAGAATCCCTGCAGCTTGCTGGCCAGGTACTCTCTCCAAATTGTGAGCTCCAGTTTCACTGGGAGATCATACCTCAAAACAAAAACAAAGACAGTGAAAAATTATAGGGTAATATGCAGCGCGCGTGCGCGCGCGCACACACACACCCGTAAACACACATGAAAAGTTGCATTTCACATACCAGCAATATAAATCTCTCTCTCTCTCTCTCTCTCTCTCTCTCTCTCTCTCTCTCTCTCTCTCTCTCTCTCTCTCTCTCTCTCTCTCTCTCTNTGTGTGTGTGTGTGTGTGTGTGTGTGTGTGTGTGTACTGTGTGTTTATAGGTACCTGAAGTGGTGAGATTCTCTGGAGTTAATAAGTTAGTATTACAGGAGACTATGAGCTGCTGGACACGGGGACTAGGAATTGAACTCTGCTTTTCTAGAAGACCAAGTGCTCTTCACTGCTGAGCTTATCCCTCCAGCCCCAGACAAAGATTTTTGTTGTTGTTGATATTTTCTTTATTTACATTTCAAATGTTTTCCCCTTTCCAGGTCTCCCCTTCAGAAACCCCATCCCATGCCTCCTCCCCCTGCCTCTATGCCTTGAGCCCCTCCCTGTGTATTCTTTGGTTGGTGGCCCAGTCCCTGGGAGCTCCAGAGGGTCTGGCCTGTTAACACTGTTGCTCCCTCCACGGGGCTGTAAACACCTTCATCTCCTTTAGTCCCTTTTCCAACTCCTCCATCGGGGTAACCTTCACACTCAGTCCAATGGGTGGCTGTGAGCATCCACCTCTGTATTTGTCAGGCTCTGGCAGAGCCTCTCAGGAGACAGCCATATCAGGCTTCCATCAGCATCCACAGTAGTGTCAGGGTTTGGTGGCTGCATATGGGATGGAGTTTTTAAAATGTTCTTCTTAGAGTATACTGGCTCAGGTTCCATCTTCCCCAAGTCTCTTTTTCTATTGTACCTTAGTGGGATGTTGAAAAGCACAGATTTTCCCAGCATTCTTTTCTCAGCTCATGAGTCAAAGGTCATTTAGTTAGGTGCCTTAGAACCCTGTCGCTGAGAATTTGGAATCACAGCATCAAGCTCCCAGGCAATCAGCAAATGCCAACGGTCCTCTAGAAGAGCAGCTAGTGAGACTCTGAAGCACTAGGTACAGAATGGAGACTATACTACTATGACAGCGTTTCTAGTGGAGTGAGGGACAGAAAAGAGGAGGCGTCACACAAGCATGTTGCCTCCAACCTCCTGGCACCGAGACCAGCCAGGGCACCTGCCCACTTTAGGCACGTTTGTTAACTTCATTACCACCCAGGCCCTGGGTAAATGATAGCTGGCTGTGAATACTTCTAAATTTTCATGAATTTGTTTTCATACCTAGAATTTTTTTCCCATGGAGGCTGAACTTTTCCTCACTTTAAATTGTCTGTTTACTTTAATTAAGCCTTCCCCTGGCTCTTCAACTTGTTGAGCCTGCTAAGCGCTAATTTACAAAGGGATTCTCTCTCTCTCTTTCTCTCTCTCTCTCTCTCTCTCTCTCTCTCTCTCTCTCTCTCTCTCTCTCTNTCTCTCTCTCTCTCTCTCTCTCTCTCTCTCTTTCTCTCTCTCTTTCTCTCTCTCTCTCCCTCCCTCCCTCTTTCTTTCTTTCTCTCTCTTTTCTTTCTTTCTCTCTCTCTCTCTCTCTCTCTCTCTTTCTTTCTTTCTTCCTTTCTTCCTCTTCCTCTGTCTTTCCACTCTTCTCTCCCTCTCTCCCTTTCCCCTCTCCCTCTCCCCTCCTTTCTTTAGCTTAGCTCTCTCATCTTTGCCTGATGTAGCAGCCAGAGAGGAACTGATAAGCCATATCTTGCTAACCCCTGCTTTCTTCCTGGGAAGGTGTCTCAGTCGATACAAGTCAGGATTTCTGAGCGACTTCTCCTAATGGTCTACATTACCTCTATTTTGGTTTCTTAGCATAGACATCTTTGGATAAGGTAAGGCAGCCAGGAATACGCTAGAAAATTCTTAACATTCCACCTGTGGCAAAAAGAAAAAGAAAGAAAAGAAAAGACGCAGTCGGGAGTCAGTTTGAGAGAAAGCTAAGCCCATCTTCCATGCCTGTACCCCAGTTTCAAGCTGCACAGCTCTGTCTGTGGAGTGTCTCAATCCACATTGTACTTCTCCTGAGAAATTTCCGGAGACCCCCCACTTCCCCATGCCACCCACAGTTAACTAAGGTTCCTCTTCCCGGCTCTCAAGACACCATCTGTTTTTCCTTCATCGAGCTTCTTATATTCTCTTTAAATTAACTTAGCGATTTAATTTGAATTGACTAGATTGTCAGCTCTCCAAGGAGCAGGTTCTTGTCCTCACTCACTGTTCTACCCCACCTGTCAGGAAGTGGCTTCCTGAGAAAGAGGCCTCTCCTAGGGCTGAGATCTAGAAAGCTTTTGATCTAGAAGTCAGTGGAAGAGTCCTCTCCTGAAGGCTGGTCGAGTCACACCTGGCAAATTTGCCTGCCCGCTTAGATCTAACTAGAGCACATTCTGAGGCAGAGAGGGAGCACTTGGAGACTGTGGAGAGGAGGATTTACTCTTGCCTGCTCCAGTCTATCACCCGCATGCAGAGAAGATCAGGGCCAAGATGCATATTTATGAACTCCGGATGAATGTGCCTTCCACACCTGCCCATGGGGAGCTCTCCTGCGAGTCTCCCTCACCAGCCACGCTGCTCTGCTGTGACTGATGAAGCTGACTGGGCAAATTGCTATGCTGATGAACCGCACAGCTACCTGAGCAAATGTTCCAGGGAGACCTCCAGGGATACACAGCGCTGGAGAGAAGGCTCCACCACAGCTCTCCACAGCTCTCCACAGCTCTCCACAGCCAGGGGTGAGCCTCTTAGCCCTCAGCTAGTCGAGGCTGGCTGAGTAAGGAAGATGAAAGACTAAGAGAGGGTTACTCACTTTTTTGGCAACCAGGGTGCCTGTCCTTGGGGCTGGCAAGAAGCCTTATTGCATTCCCCCCGCTTCTCCCAGAAAGTTATTCAAATTGAGACCTAGAGGTCTGGTGTCAGTGTGCTCGTCAGAAGAAGGAAACCAAGAAGCCGAACCAAAAGCACTTAAAGGAGGGATGCATTACCTTAAATTATGCAGATGGAAAACTGACATGATTGTCAATGTCACAAGTCACCTTTCCGAGTAAACATTTACCTCTGGGCAAATGCGGGGGATGTGTTTCTTTCTGTTTACAAATGACTGGGTATGCAAATGCAGGGAGTGAGCCTTGTGCCCCAGAACGGAGAGATGTCTTCTCTCATCTATCCATAATGAGGAACATGCAGGAACCTGTCAAAAAAGGCATCCTGGGTTTGATTTGTGTCTTCTGAAGGAAGGCGATTGTACGGTTGGATCCGCCAGCTGGTTTTCAGCCTAAGTATTACATCAGTCTCTTGTATGATCTTGCATCCTGTGTAAAATGCAATATTTGGGCCTAATGGGCAGGATTAGCGAGAGCTAGGAAGTCATAAATGAGAGTTTCTTGTTTCTAGAGAGCAGGTTAGAGCTTTCATATTATCTGCCGCAGAGCTCTGTGAATTTCAGTGTATCTCTTGGGCTTTGGTAATATTCGTGTTAATGTCAAAATTGATCCCATTGTTATTGAGATGTGTGAGGTTGTTTTTTTTTTTTTTTTTTTTTTTTTTTTTTTTCAGGCCAAAGATGCACAGTGGCTGTTGCCAGGGCTGATGAATGCATGGGACATGGTCTTTCCTGTCCTTTCCCAGAAACTAGTGAAGTTATCAGATGTAGTGCATCCTGCCTACATTTTATTTGTAGGTCTGCATTTTTCTATAAGTCACTCAGAAGTTTAACTTCTATTCACAGAGGACCTCTTGTGTCCCTCGCAGTCTTCTTGACTATGAGGTACTGCAAACATTATTGTAGCCATGGCAACAGGATCTCGATTCTCCCATACAACACTTACCTAGATACAGAGAAGAAACAGTAAATAAATGGACAACTTAAAACTTAGCATTGCTTAAAGAAAAAGAAACAGAAGAGACTGAGCTGTAGTGGTAGGAGGTTACTGGATTGTCTACCACCAAAGTGACCGTGCCATCCAATTTCACTTTGGGGTATACACCTGTAATGATCGAATGCATTAGATATCTGTATGCTCAAGTTCAGAGCAGCCTTATCTGCAACCACTGGAAGATGTAACTAGCCCAAAGTCTCAATAGATATTTGGATAGACAGATGTGTCATATTCATACAGTGGCATACTATTCAGACCTTACGAAAGGAGCATGTGCTGGCATATGATACAGTGTGGATAAACCTTGAAGATGTTGTGCTAATTGCAGGAAGTTTGCTGTATGTGTCTACCTCCTAGTGTAAGCAAAGTCACTGAAACTGGAGACAGGTTGGTGATTGCCAGAGTCTGGAGGAGGCTCCACCAGAGAGTTACTGTTTGATGGGTTTGGATAGATGAAAATCGATAAATGATGGTCTCTAGATTCTGTAAATGTTCTTAGAGCCACAAAACTTTGTACCTGACAATGATTATGAATTCTGTGCCATTATGTTTTAACACAATTAAAAACACCACCAATTTATGCTAGATAGACAAGAAACGAAAGGACCACAGACAAAGTCAAAGGAGGTTGTTGCTCCAGCATCTAGACCAATGTCAAGGCAGAGGTCAGGATGAGGCTCAGGGAGAGAGCCCTTGCCTTATAAGTTTGAGATCTTATGTCCACTCCCAGACAATAAACAAAATAAAAGGCCAGAGAGAGTGGTGGTCTGGCAGCAGTAGGAAGCCAGAATCTGTGAATCTGAAGCATGTCTGAAAGGAAAAGCCATGGGTCTTGTTTATAGATAACACTGCCATTCTTTGCAGTTTGAACTCACATGCACTTGAAGCCAATAGACCACTCGTGTAGAAGTTGAAGACTGGCAAAGTCCCTTTTCGCTGGCAGATGTGCTTAAGCTTGCTGTCTTGGTGCATGACAAGGAGAGCTTTATTTTTAAACTCTGCAGTTGTCTTGGATGGGTACAGGAGCCGCTGCTGTTGACATGTGAATATTTGGCTGCACCGTCACGCAGCACTCATATGCTCAGTGTGAACACTGCCTGACTTGTGATGTGCCGTGATAAGTAGCATGTGGCTAGCGCTGCTCATTCTCCTCCTCATTAGTAATGCACGTCTCCCATTAGCATATTCAACTAACTACTCCCTTTCCCCTGTGCAGTGTTGACATTCATTGTAATGATTTATTATCCAAGCTAAATAACCCTCAATATGAAACAACAAACATGCTTGTGTTTGTGGTTTTCATTTGTTTTGTTTTGTTTTTCTTGCTTGCCTCCACATAAGTAGATAGGTTTTTTTTTTTTTTACTATGATAATTAGGTGGTACAGGAGACCACTTGGAAGGTTAAGGAAGTCGGAAATGTTTATTTGCAAAAATTCGCCAAATTTTGGTGACATCCCACACTATGTCCTTGGAATTTCAAAAAGAAGGGGGAGGGAAAAAGAATAAGGGCAGATTATTAAAATGTTTGTTATGAGCAAACACTCCATCTAAGACTTAATGATCTATGAAAGGGCCACATTTGGGTTTCCCGTGGAGCCTCCACAGCCCCCAGAAGTCTGGTTTTATTTATTCATGATATCTCCACAATGGGTTGAACCGTCAGGAGCACTTACCAGACAGTCAGTGACAGAGAACAGTGGCTGGGATCCAGAGCTGTTAAGTTAAACAGCCTGAGTTTATATCCGAGCAGAGCAACTGACCGCGTGACCTTGGATGATCTATACCGTAGCTCTCTGAACCCCAGCAGTCCTCATCTGTAAAACAGAGAGAGCAGACATGCTAATCTCATGAGGTCTCTGTGACACATGAGAGAATGCCTGCAAAGCTCTTGCTGACATTATCTGAGAATAACTGCTCAATAAATATTAGCTGTTACTATCATTGTCTGTGAGCTACAAGTATGCCCATGATAAAGACATTGTGTATAAAAATAAGCATGTTAGGGCATCATATCAAAATTAAGAGAAAATAAACACATCAAACGAATCTGGACCTCCAACAGTGAATATCTGAAGACTGCTTGGCAGTGTTATGGACTGCCGTGGGATCAGAAGGGACTGGCAACATTTTGTCCTGTACACAGAGATGCCCTCCCTTGCTGTATGCTGCTACTCCAGGCTTACTTCACAGGTGCAGCCTCTTTCACTCCGTTCACCCACTCAGTACCACGTGGTGCTGCCCGTTTGTATCAGGGAGACTACACCAGACATCCTTGGGGACCCTAGAGACTTTTCATTAGTGCGTTAGTTACTTTGGTGTGACCCTGGCCCAAAGGCCTGACAACAATGACTTAAGCCAGGAAGCTTTATTTTAGCTTACGGTTTCAGAAGTTTGAAACATGATGGGGGAGGGAAACATGTGGGAGAACGCAGCTCCATCTTTGGCACCAGAATTATGGGGCGGCTTTATAGCCTAGCAGAGCAGGAAACAGAAAAAAACAGACTAGAACCAATGCTGGTATTCCCTTTAAAGACCTGTCCCTAGTGGTCCACTTTTGTGAGCAAGGTCCTGACTCCTACAGGTTCCATAGCCTTCAAAATAGCAGCACAAGACAGCACAAGCATTCATTTCAAATTCATATCGTAACTGGTGCCTGATAATTGCCACGCCTTGAAAACCATCTGCATTATACTGTGCCCAGTTAAAGCTATCTTACCCAGATTACAATGGTCGTTCCGTTCCCTGAAGAATAAGAAACACTCATTTCTGGCTGTTTCTACTTAAAAACCTGAGCAGGTTATTCTCGCCTCGGGCTTTTCCCCAATAGAAAATTGTTATTGATGTTTTATAAGCGTCATATTCCACTCAAAGGTAAAAGGCCCCTACCACTTGCCACTTTTCTAGTGATTTTTTTTCTACACAGTGTCTACAAGTCAACACTCCTGGGCTCAATTAAAATATGAATTTAGCCACTGGATTCATAGGAAGGTGATCAAACTTGAATACTAATACCTTAACAATTTCCTATGAATGTCAGGAGGGGGCCCACTGAGACATGGTTTTGAAGACAATGGCTGGGGAGCCCAGATGCCATGGGATGGTTATAGCTCAGTACAAGTTTACATTGAATTTTGCTGTTTTTTATTTTATTTTATTTTATTTTATTTTATTAGCAAATATAGAACATTGCTCATTAGACTAACAATTTGCTTGCAATTATAGCTTTGTGAGAAATTCAAAGCCATGGAAACCATACTACTTGCTGCTTTCCCAATACCTCATTATCCCAGAGGATAGGGATTAATATTCCAGACCCCTACTTTCAAGACTTAACTAACATTGCATCATGATAAAACAAAAAATCAACCAACCAAACAAAAGTCAGTACCTTAATATGTGTCAAATTCTCTCTCCTTGTCAGAGATAAGAACAGACCAAAGGCAGGTCCAGCTCCTCATAGAATATTGTACCAAGACAATGAGGAGATCATGTGGTTGTGTTATGAATCAGTTGGGTTGGACTGTGAAGGCTTAGGAATGAATGGTTCAATCCAGTTAGATGCCTATAGCAAGAAGGAACATGGTCTGGTGAGGAATTGATAGAAATAGGCAGAAGCTGAGGAAAGCAAGGTTTAAAATGAACCTATAGAATTAACAACTGATCACTACCAACCCTAGTACATTTCTTTCCTTTTTTTTTTCATTTATTTTCTTTATTTTATTGAATGTATAGTGGAAGAGGGAAAATGGGTCAAGAGGAAGGAAAGGCCATCTTCCTGTGCTGGGATGATCTGTGCCTTGCTAAGGAAGGCACTCAGGCCATCCAAATGGGCTGGTATGTCCCTAGTACATTTCTAGATGCTACTGATATAATCTCCTTGATGTTTTAGACTTGCAAGATTAAAGTAGTGGCCAACTTCACGATCCATCTAGGAACCGGCATGGGTGGGATTTGAACCAGAGCCTGAACACGTATATAACCATCACACTGCGTCTTCACTGAGATGAATCTCTGACAAGCTCTTAAAGTTCTGACTTACAAAATCAGCGTCCAGCATCATGGTCCAGTCTGATGCACAGATCTGCTCTTGTTGGCTTTACATCAGGAAGAATCCAAGCAAGCTGCTGGCAGACTAAACAAACCATGTGGATGTGCTCACACTTAAGTGTGGGCATTGGATCCTACCTAGGTTGTTCAGCTCAAGGGAGACTTCCAAAATAAAGTTTAAATGCTGTTGGTCCCACATGACTAAGAGAACAGAATTAATACTCTTTCTTAGCCCTGACTCTGATTTAAAGCCTAACAATTGGCTTTAAAGAGACCAAAAACTGTGTGATATTCGGAAATAGTTTGAGTGCATTAGAAGAATGAAAATAATCCTTTGAGGTTCAGTATATACAGAAGTAGATGAGAGAGGAAGAAAGAAAAGGGAGAGAGAGAAGCTTGCTACATTGTAAGCCCACTTCAGTGGGTCTCTTTCTCTCTCAACTTTAGCTTTGAAGCTGAACACTTGAGAGATTAGCCCAGCACTAAAGAAAATGCCCTCTTTTATGTGTGAAAGCTTGGTAATTGCTGCAGAAAGATACTTAGTGGCTCATAATATTCATATAATCAGATTAGTTTTGAATCCTACCTCAGCGGAGGACGCTGGAGTAATCCAATTCTCGCCTGTTTACCTTGTCAGTGTGCGCACACTTTTTTTCCCCCTCAAGTCTTTCCTTTCTGAGCCTCTGTGGATGATATCAACAAAGCTATTCTAGGATCTTAGAGAACAAGTCAAGTGCCAAAGTAAAAGGAGAAAAAAAAAAGAAAAAGAAAAAGAAAGAAAAGGAGGTACTCCCAATGTTTGAAGATGAGTAGGGTTTGCCCTCATGGCTTGGTTTTGGCAACTTGGTTGGTCTATTTACTTCCTGGCTAATAGTTAAAGCAAGCCTGGCTTTCAGCATACGCAACCATAACTGCTGGGCAGTTAACATCTCAATTCCTAGACACCTGTCTCATGACCAATCTTCTGCAAGCTTTGAGCATATGGCTGAGTCTGATGGCTTCACTGGTTTCACAAGGGAGAGTTTTTTAAGATCTCTATTTGAGGGGCAGCCACTACACAGATGAGTGATAACACGGCTGGAATTAATTATTGCTTGCCAATTTGGAGGATCGGTTCATTCTAAATTCAGAGCCAAACCTCATCTTAATGCTGGCGTGCGTGCGTGTAGTTAACGGAGTCTAGCTCCCTTCCAACCCCCGACCCCCGACCCGCTCAACGCAGAGCCATTTGTACTTCACTGTTAATAGTGGACCAGGTATTGGAGCACCCAAGTTTGAAATTTGCTTTCTAATTTTACAAACACGAGGGTGGTCATCCATTCCCTGGGCCTGATAATTAAGAATGATCTTACCTTGTAATCACAGCGTTCTTCCTTTCTCTGAAGGATTCCTTTCTTCCTGAAATAAAAGTGGCACTTCAGCCATCTGGCATAGGCTTCTGTCAATTAAGGAGTCCAATCATATTTTATCCACATCGTTCTGCAGGAATAATG
>NC_034603.1:5248236-5268236 GCF_900095145.1 Mus pahari | reverse complement strand
GAGACGGGAAGAATGAAAGGTGAGTAAGGTAGATGATGTACCAGAGGTCAGATTCTTTGGATAAACTGTGTCTTCCCACAGTACCAAGGACCAGAAGCAGTACACCATGGAGTCTGCTTGCATTTCTAAATTTGCCTGATTTCTGGTCGCCTGGCTTCAGCCCAAGCCTTGGACATGGATACACTGGACCAAGAACTAGTTTGACTTTCTTCATTATCTTTTCAAACATTATCACCTCAGTCATGATTTCAGAGTCTTTGCCATTAGCTCTAGAAATGATGCTTTATTTGACTTTGTAGATGCCCACTTAATTCATTCACACAGCGCCCCACACATACACCAGTTACATGATAGGATTGATTTGGGGAAACTTAGAGGTTCCTAGTGAGTGGGAAGAAATCAAAGGTCACACAAAATCATCATATCGAAAGGGAGATGCACTCTCAGATGTGCCATCCAGTGCCCCATATATATAGGGTGACTGTCCAGTGGGACCACAGAAGGCTGCCCACAGCAGGCAGGAAGCCTGTGTGTGGCTCTATGGACCCATGATTGGCTCTGAAATTATGTATAAAACATAAACTCCAAACCAACTCTGTCCGGGATGGAGTCTAGTGCATCTGTTGAAGAACAACCACTGCACGAAAAGCAGATGATCCAGGGGTGTGCTGAGGCTTCTTTGGGTGCCAGTGCTCGCAAGGCACCTTGAAAGGAGAAATAAGCAAGAAGAAATTAGGTTGTGTGGTCTACTGGCAGACCGAGTTCCTCTCCTGACAATTTTCCTGCTTGAAAAAAGTCTCTGGAGACTTCGGACACATTAGCAAATCTCTAAACTGCAGATAACGTGGGGCTGAGGGTAACTAGGGCCCTCAGGTGCTTTCTGACAAAAGCGACACGTGCTTTTCTTATTTTCTCCCATTCTGCCTCCCGTTACAAATGCCAGTTATGATTTTTTTAATTGACTTTACTAGGAGCATCAAGAAAAACCTTCTATAATTCTAGTAAAACAGTGCTTCAGTCAAGGACTATTCATTATTCAAGATTCAATAAACATGTTTTGAGTACCTACTTTGGGTACATCCTATGTTCAATGCTGAGGGATAACAGATAAACAAGACAGGACTGAAAGAGAAGCAGCCACGCCTCAGGGTGTCCAAGTCAGAACCATAGTGGATAGCATAGAATTCTGTGACCTTACACCCCACAGATTTATTTCTAGGAATTTATCCAAGGAAGTAGTGCATAAAATTATGCTTAAATGGATATTAATTGTATCATGGTCGCTGACAGCTAAATAAGTACTTGATGATTATTTATTGGATAAATAAGTATTAATATGAATATTTATAAGCATGAAATGGGGGGCTTTATGCGTATAACAAGGAGGACTAGTTAAAAGCTACACATACAAATTGAAACGTTTTGGAAAAATAATGTTTCAAGGCTTACTCTCAGTGACACAGCTTTCCAAACCCATATTGCTAAGTAAAAGCAGCGTAAGTTTATAACAGGAATTTTGATTATATGAAAAAAATCATATAAAAACGGGGCTGGAAAGATGACTCTACAGGTCAAAGTATTTGCTGCCCGAGCCTAATGACCTGAGTCTGGACCCCAGAACCCACAGTGGAAGGAAGAACTGCTACCAAATGTAGTTTGATCGCCACACGTATGTTGTGGCACACCCGTGTGTTCTCAAAATAAATAATCAAGTCAATATAAATAATTCAGCAGGTTACTCTGATGGCCAAATTAAATGACTGAGAGTGAAACTGAAAAACAAAATATGTGTGTGTGTGTTTGTGTATGTGTGTCTGTATCTATGTGTATATATGTGTGTGTATATGTTTATATGTGTGTATGCATGTATGTGTGTATATGTGTATTTGTGTGTGCGCATATATATATATGTGTGTATGTGTGTTTGTACATATATATGTGTGTGTATATGTGTATATATGTGTGTGTGCATATATGTGTATATATGTATATGTATTTGTGTGTATGCATATACATGTGTGTATGTGTGTTTGTATATATGTATATATATATATATATATATATATATGCATGTGCGTAATATATATGTGTATATGCATGTAGGTATGCAGGGCATCATAAAAATCAAATCATATGTATCAAAATAGTTTGTTCTCCCAAACATGTATAAAATATTCTTATGATCATTAATTTTAAATTGCACTGGCATAAAGGGGTCAGGCCCAGCATCTTTTATTCTGTGGGATTATGTCTTTATGTCATAAAGTTCTTCCATAAAGTAACATGTAGAGGGTTCTGTTCCAGTACTATAAAAAGCTTACAAAGATATTTGATTGGGAATCCTTCTAGATGTGTACAGCTTCCCCACCAGCTCTTCTGATTGTAGCCACCCCTAATTTGACAGCATTGTTTGTAGCAATTTTCATGTGTTGGATTTTTTTTTCCAAGGCATTGAACTTAGGAAAGAGCTTTGTTTTTATTCTGTCTCACTGGTGCGTGCTATATTTAACTGAATTATGAAATTAGATTAAAGTACAACGGGCACCAGTAGGTTTTCAAATAAACAAAATTTCGAGGAGCAGGAGGGGGAAGATTGCGAAGAAGCAGCCAAGGACCATGTGGCATGGATGTGTTTATGTGTTTTCAGTGAGCTGCGGGGTGTGGCTAGGTTTGTATGCTTTCAGTAAGTGTGTAGTAATTTAACAAGTCAGTCAAATGAGAATGGATGAGGAGAACCTCAGGTATGAACACTAGCTAGAAGAGGGGAGCCCGCGACTGAAAACCAGATACCACCATCAATAGTGTGTGCCTGTAAAGGGGAAATTATAACACGTTTGTATCCTGCCTTTTCTCCCGTATCATATAAACTCTTTGCAGGAAAATAATGTACTTTCACATACATATCATTCATTTGCTTAATTTATTGTTGATAGACATTTAAAATTGTAATTGCTGTGTGCCTAGAACTGTGTGCTACTGGTAACTTAATGTGGGTCTGACAAGGCTTTTGTGGTATTCTCTGCAGCTGAATCTCCTGGCCTTGAATCTGAACTCGGTCACTTTTTACAAGTGTAACTTTGGGAAAGTACACTCTGGATCACTGAGTAGCACCTTAGTTTGTGTAACTGCAAAATAGAGTTAGTCAGAGTAATGTCCAGCAGCTAGTAGATTTGTGAAAATAAAATAAAATACAGAAAGATCCCAAAGCAGGCTGTGTTAAATGCTTCTCTGTTTCTAGGCCTTTACACTTATTGTTCTGAAGCCTCCACAGGTCCAGCTTCTAACGTGATAGCCAAAGTACATTGTATGCGGCATCCAGAGAGCAGCGCCAGCAAGTGACTGAGGGAGTGCCAGCACACACATGCTTTTGATGCTACAGAAGAAAGGCTGGGGATTATGGCCCATGGGCTGCTTCTCTCCCAATGTCTGTTTTATAAGTAAAGTTTTCTTGAGACACAGCCATGCTGTTCACTTATCTATTAACTGTGGCTGTGGCCGTGGCGACTTTTATTCCACACTGCATCATCAGGCTGACAGAGAACTTAGAGCAGAGACCACATGGCCTACAGAGGGCAGAGTACTCACTAGACCTCACAGAAAAAGGATAGCAACTCTGCTGTTCGGCATCCATCAAGATAGTGTCCTTGTGGTGGGGTGAAGTCAAAAGATTTAACATGCTTAGGAAGGGGATTCTTAGAAATCAACCCACATCATATGTGCATCGATTATCCAAAAGCAACCAGAGCTAGGAATACATACATACATACATACATACATACATACATACATACATACATACACAGACACACACATACATACACACACACACACACACACACACACTACTCTTTGGTGGACAGAGTAAGAACTTATTGTCAAGGGTATCAAAGGTATTGTAGGTCTAGTCTGTTGAGTAACAGGGAGCCATTGCAAGCTTTCAGAGAAGGACAAGCATACACATAGCAAGGTTTCATTTGATGCTCTAAAGTGGCATGCACAGCCAGCGACTGTAGACAGTAACCCCCTAACTGGGAAATTAACAGGTAGAGCTGTTGGATTAACATAGTTGTAAATAAACGGGGGTCACAGTAAGAGCAATGGGGTGGGGAGAGGAGATAGAAAATAAGTTTCATATAGTTCTTTAATCCTTATAACAACAATTTTCTACACTGGTGTGAAGGAAACTGTGAATTTCTTTCCTGGAAAATCATAGTAGGATATAGTTAACAGTAGAATTCACCAGGATTTCCAGAACTACAGTCTTCACAAAAGCGGGGGGCGGGTGTGTGTGTGTGTGTGTGTGTGTGTGTGTGTGTGTGATTCAAAGTGTGATTCCAAGACGAGCTAGTTAATCTGGAATAGATACATGATACCCTCTATCAAAATCATGTGTGCTGGAATGTACAATTTCATGTCTTACACACACACACACACACACACACACACACACACACACACCCCAACATGCATACACATCTGCACATGCACAGGCTTTACTGTATGAAAGCTATCTTACTCCATTCGGATTCCTTCTGTAACAGTGAGGTCTCACCTCACCGGTTATCACCGCCTGATCTGACTTGCTCACGACCCAGCCCTTGGCTAATGGTGTAAGCAGTGTTAACGCATATCAGCCTGTCACCCTGAGCCTGGGCTTTCTTAAGAGTCCTTTATTGCAGTACAGAACATCATCGTGGTAATGAGGTGGAAGGAAAGAAGTTTCTTTCTGCAATATAAAGTGAAAGAGAAAGGCACTCAGCACACCGTGCTTTAGACAGCAAGTAGACCCGTAGTGGAGGTGGCAGCCCCATATGCCGGCTCGGGCCATTTCTGTGCAATTTCTTCAAAGGTCTCTGCTCATTGCAAAAGCCTCTTGTTGTAGGCAGTCTGTAACAGCTTGCAAACAAGAAACAACAGCAGAAATAACAAAAAAAAATGTAGTCACGACCTTTACCTACCTAGAACCTCTGTAGGATCCAAGAGGTTGGTTGGGTAGATGGGTTAGTGAGTAGATGGTCCACCATGGCCAGGACCATGTGCTGTAAGATCCCAAAATGCACTAATGTGGTCTCTAAATACTCTCCAAATTAGGTAGCCACATACACTGTGGACTTGTGTAGATGAGAATGCATTTATTCTCTGTCATTCTATGTACCATGACTTATTAGGACCTGCTCTTCCTTTGCACGTTTAGCATCTATAGTTTTACAATCTTTATCACCAATGAGGGAAAAACCACTTGAATCACAGACATCTAGGACCTGTCATTCCATGGCCTTCCCCTTCAAACTGGAGTTGGGAACAAAGCCAAGACAAAGGAGGTTCAGAGAGTTTCTTTTCAAAGTGTTGGATAAGCCTGGTCATTGAAATCGTCAGGAGAGGAGTTGCTGGCAGAGTCTGTTCTTTCTCTATAGCAACAAACGATGGTCAGCTCTATTTGGAGCCAAGACAGTGGGGCATCGAGAGAGACTGTTCCCAAACTTGCTTACTGAACTTTTACCTCTGATTGCCAATGGCATTTTCGAAAGGTCTCTCCCCAATACACCATCTTCTGTGTTTTATATTATTTGTTTATTGCTTTACTTCCTGTTCAGGAGTAAAAATGAATTTGCACTATTATTGTTAAGTTCCCCGGTGTGATGGAGCAGTGAAGGACATTCTTCAGATGTTCTCTTTTAAGTTCAATGACTGAGTGTCTCTTTAAAAACGAATATTTAATATTTGCTAAATGGTAATGCCAGTGCTGTAGCATGAAAGTCAAAATTCTATTTGAAGGAGGTCACCAAACAATAAGTGCGTGGAAGCCAGAAATTAGAGAAGGTGTTTACTTGCTACTTCCTTAGCTCTGTAGCTAAGAGTAATTAATTTTATTTTTATTTGTTTTACTTTTTGAATTATGTACATGGGGTGCAGAAGCACCCCACAGAAGACAGAGGAGGGTATCAGATCCCCTGACGCTGGCATTACAGAAGGTTGTAAGCAGCTCAGCTGGATGTTGAGATACCAACTCTGGTCTCTATAAGAGCATCAAGCATGCTTAGTCACTGAGCCATCTCTCCAGCCCTAACAGCAATTTTAATGGCTATGATAACTTGTTTGCTGATAGTAGAAAGAGATCACGTGGATGTGTGTGTGTGTAGGGGGGGGGGTAATTCTGAATTCAAGGCCTTGAAGATCTCTATCAGAATTTATGTAAAGAATGGGGAAAATTAATCGTCTTCTACATGGTTCTAAGTGTCCTTAGAATGCAGAAGCTCCTGCCATGGCTAGATGGCCTATGATAGAGGATTTAGCCTGTCCATCCAGTTAGCTGCCCCTCCTCTCCTCAGCGATACCCACATATTGTCCTGGGAAAGTTCGGAGCAATATCCTCTCACCCGCCTTGTCAAAGGCTCTGGTTTCATCTCCAAGTCCAGCCCTTTGTGATACACGTTCCTTTAACCCAGGCTTTATCGGACGATTCAAGGGAAGGAAAGATTTCGGTACCTAAGTGAAAAGGATGTAAAAACAACACAGAAAAAGGACAAGGAAGCAGTCAAACTGAAAGAGAGAGCAATTAAAGAGACAAAAAGTCCCCTTGGCTGCCTTTTGGGTACTTTTTTCATCTTTTCACCAAGGAATTGCTAGCTTTTAATTTTCCCCACCTCAGCTTAAAATACTGTTCACGGAAAAGAACGGCCCGCTATGGAAAGACTGCTTTGGATTAAAAGGCAAGTGTAAGGGAGTAAAATAGCTGTCAAATTGTGGCCAACACAGACACTACCCGCTGTCTTATGCTGGACAGGGGTCAGCAAACCTGTAGCTAGGGCCTTATTCACCCTACTGCTAATCAGCAGATACAAGCGTCTTCCTGGTTTTTTTTTTTTTTTTTTACGATCATCTGATGCACTTGATGCTTCTGCTCCTCAAAACCGAGAGAGCAGTTACTTCATTTTTCAAAGCACAAAGGATGGCGCTTTTAGATTTGAGTGAAAGCGCTGTTTTCTGCTCTTGCTGTGAAAGACGAAGCATCGATCAGCTTCCCACTGTAAACAGGATTTTTCCCCCTTCTCTTTTGTTTTTGTTTGTTTTCCACTTCATCCCCGCAGGATGGTTGTGTTCATCAGCGTAGCACACCAGGTTCAACCCACTCAGCAAGTCCAAGAAGAAAGGGTCACGTGTGATGGTGAGGGCCAGGCTGGGGGGATGCTACAGGGCAGGAGGGAGCCATGTTTACGGATGACCAGTGAGCCGACCCACATGGCACCAGCCCCAGATTCCTCCACTGGGGAGCAGAAGATGACATTGCAGTAAGAAGGGTTTCTGAACCCCGGTTTAACAAGCCCTCTGCAGCTCCAGGTCCAATCCCCAGGAAACTCGTTAACGCAGTTAGTTGCCAGGGCAGTGTGCACTTAAGACAGGGAGAAAGTGCAGCCACTCCTCAGCCTTGTGGATGCCAAGGCGGCTCCTCCATTCATTAGCTCAGCCTGCTGACCTTACCAAGTTGCTCTTGGCCCTGGGAGAGCTAGGAGAAGTTGGGTTCCAAACCATTGGCTTGTTTCTGTTAAAATACTGTCGACTAATATCTGAAGGGGTTTTTGCTTATCAACAAACCACTTGGTCCTGATGAGAAATCGCACACACTCGGCAAGGCCTTAGTCAGTTTTAAGGATACAGTTTTAAGGATACAAATGATACTTGGACTGGAGATGAATGTAGGTCAATGCTTGCTACTCGGTGAGAGGAAAGCTGGAAGACTGTGGGAGTGACTGAGGCAGCCTCGAGCCAAAGCTTCCTGACTCTTGTATGGAGAAAGGTGTAGAGGTTTCTATAGGTGATCGTTATTAATCCAAATAAAACGGTGACAGGGACCCAGCAACAGGGACCCAGATACAATGTGTGAAAGAATCAGCGTTGAATTCAACTCTGGACTTAGTTACTTTGAACGTTTTAGCTTTGGACAAACTGCTTAATTTTTCAAAGCCTCCATTTCTTCTATGAAATGGGAAAAGATTAATAACATAAAGGTATTTTGGGTGCTCCCCTCCCTCACTTTTTTTAAATTGGGGAACTATTTAGGACTGTTAAGGGACATTTAAAGCAATAAGATGTGGGAGCACAGCTTGGAATGTATGCAGTAAGAGTTTAATGCTTGCTGCTGCTTCTCCCACTCCTCTTCCTCCTTCTTTTCCTGTAGTTTGATGAGTTTAACATTGACTTTTATGTAAATCGTTCACTTTTCTATTTCAAACTTAATTGCATATTTAAATAAGGTAAATTCTAACTGTGACTGCGAGGCCAAGCCGAAGGCTAACACGGTTCCTGCCGTCTGAAGGTGTTTGGACCTAGTGGTCCCAGCTCACCTGCTTTTAACCTTCTCCATGATAGGGAGTGATGTGTCTTTCAGGTGCCAAAAATATTTTCCTGCCAGGCACCTTACATTTGCATTTGTCATTGTAATTCTTTTGTTCCAAAAAAAGGGGTGAAAAGAAGGTGAACAGGGATGTCACCCATTGGCAAGAAATATCAAAATGTGTACCACTATCTCTTCAGAGCATCACACTAAATTGAGAGCTTGCATTATTTGGGTTCAATTCAAGCTAGAGAATCCAAACCAGCAACGAATGATTTGTGACTCCCACTCAGTGTATTCAACTCAAAACTATTTCAATAAATCTAGGAATTCATCTATAGCCAGTTAAATTAAGTATTTTTTTCAATTTGGAAGGAAATGGTGCCAAATTGATAAGGTCTTTTGAATTATTCTATCTAAATATACTTAATCTTCATTAATGCAGCCCTGTATGGTATTTTGAGCCAATGTGAACAAGAAAAATTTTCACATATTTAATTCTTAAAATAGAATTTCTGGGTTTTTTTCCTCTCTCTCTCTACTATACAGCCTGCCTGCCAAGACATGTATGCTAGAGGATTTATGTACATAGCAAGTTTTTCTCCTAAATTCCAGCCCACCCTCATTTCTGGACACATATGATGTGATTTAATACGGCCATTGGAATGGTTTTATTTGTCCTCTTTCTTTTCCCGCTGTGCCCTGTGAAGAGAAGTGAACTACTCATTAGCACATACTTCATTTGGGGAAATTGTCTCAAGGAAGTTTCTTTCACTCCTTTTTTTTTCCTCCTTTGTTGATGTAGCTAATGAAACGATATGCATTTCAATTCCAAGGATCTCTGGATTCAGACCTGGAAAGCAGCTAACACACAATTGATTTCCAGCCCTGCAGGAAAAAGGGGAAGCAGTGGAGAAGTCAGATGGATTGATTGCTGAGATGCAGGCCCTGTGGGATGCTCCGATAGCATCCATGTCTTGAATGTATGCACAGTCCCCTCATCAATAGAAAAATCCCCAGGATAGTAACTTTATAGAGTCTACACAGCAGTTTAAATAGGCAGGTGTGCTAACCACGGTTTAGCCCTCTTCAGATCTGCCTGGCCATTTAAAAACTGCCATCTTTCAGATAGGGAGATAGGGGTGGATCCTGGAGGAGTTTAGGGGAGGAGATGGGGTTGAATGATCAAAATACATTGTGCTAGTCTAGAAGGATTAATGTAATATTTATAAATAAAAGAAGAAACTACAATATTTATAAATTCAGACATTGGGGTTAAGTCAGAAACAGACTTACTGAATGGTGGCCCAGAATCTTGCTATGAGGTCACTGGTTCAGGGACTCCAAGCTCTAGAGTTTAGGACAGTGGTTCTCAACTCTCCTAATGCTGCAATCCTTTAATACAGCTCCTCGTGTTGTGGTGAGCCCATGTGGAATGTTTCTGCTTATCATATTAGACAGTACTTTCTCTCTCTTTCAAATAACCATTGCTGGACTCCAACTTGCTTTATCAAAAAAAAAAAAAAAAAAAAAAAAAACCTAAGGGAAATCCATTGCTCCCATAAATAAAAAGAAGGAAGAACTCCAGCTAAAGTAGTACCTGGAGCTGGGTGTTTTGCTTCTTGGTTCTAAGTTCTCTGTTGACTTGCTTGCCAACACAAGATACAATCCCGTAGGTCTAGGAGGATTCAGCCTGGTCATAGGGCAGCATCTTTTTCTTTCCAGATCCAAACTGCATGCTTCTCTGATTGAGTCTAATTGGAGTTAGTCATGAGTCTTTTTCTCAATCAGTTACTATATCCTGGAGCAAGGAATCTACTGATCAGCCAGGAGAGAGTCTACCCATTGAAGGCCCTGATATGGGATAGGATAAAATCTAGAGATTCAGGCATGGTGGCACATGCCTTTAATTCCAGCACTTGGGAGGCAGAGGCAAGCAGATCTCTGTGAGTTCAAGGCCAACCTGGTCTACAACATAAGTTCCACAAATCCAGGGCCGTTACTCAGAGAAACTCTCTCTTGAAAAAACAAAACAAACAACAACGACAACAACAAAATTGAGACACAATCCACAAATGGGAGTGGGACTAAACAGACAATAACCACAGAGAGTAAAAAAGGTTATCTTTCATACTCTGTTCAGAGCCTTTTTTCCTACTGGAACCTACATATGGGATGTAGATGGTTAAAGACCTAAGACCATGTTTTAGAACCCTCTAAATCTGTCAGAAGGAAAATACAAATCAGTATAATTTCTTAAGTTTCAAATTCCAAAGATCACTGCTTTCTACTTTACCCTTCCTGAAGTCCCAGGCTCTTTGTAGGGATTAAGCATCTGAGTAACATAAGGCTAGGTTTGCTCATATAACAATCTTGCAAAGCAGAGATGATCCTTCCAAGGCCCTGGGCTCCTGTGTACAAGAGGCAGGGCTGGGAAGATAGAGGGAAGTTCATCTCGCTGAACCCTGTCTCCTACAGAGAACTTTGTCTAGTTCGAGTTTTTGCAAACTAACTCTTTAAAAATCATTAATGCTTATCTTCTCTGGTTTCATTGAGAAATCTCTTCTCAAGTAATTAAGAGATTTTCCCACTTGTACCATAACTGGTGCAACTGGAACTTGACTGGTTTTGTTTTTCTGAAAGGAACTGACTAGACCAAGACGATAGAGAAGTTCATAGCTAGCTGAATCTAAGAACTCTGATTTTCATCGTCCATCTGCTCAGCTATGTCTCTCCTTTGACTCCATGTAGAAGCAAGTTGGACATCTTCCATGTTTCCCTTTCTCAAATGTGTGGAGCCTGACTCTCCCAACAGGAAGTTCCAGTCACATGGTCTACTAGAAGTCTCTGAGAAGACAATACTTCTCTGTCTAATAGTCTTAACAAGCACGTGTCAGCCTGTCTTCTCAGCTCTGTTTACTCGGTTCTGCCCAGCACACATCTCCCTGACTTCTTTACCTAGGAACGTGTCAATAATACTTTCTTTGACAGTAGAACATATAGGTATGATCGAACTACCTAGGAATGGAAATAACCCTTAAGAACTGCATGGTTGCAAGTATAAGTAGTCTTTCCTCTGGTCATGGAGACTAGTCTGAAAAGTACACATGACTCAAGTTATTTCCATGAGACACAACTCCTAATAAAACGCCAGGAATTATTAGTTCATAACACTGAGCAGTGCATGAGAACCCACGTGGTCACTATCTCTGTGACAGTTGACCCAGAGTTACACAGAGGACCTTGTGCCTTTTGTCCTTGGTATGCTTACAAAAAATGATATCATTAATGTTAAATTTGTTTTGAATTATTCTATATGGCCATGATAATAAATGGTAGAGGGTAGTCCATGCATTTCTTATTTTACCAACTTTGACTAACTGAGGAAACTTGTGCTTGGTTATAGTCTTAGTTTTAATGTTGGATAATAGATTCAGGTCCATCCACAATTAAGGAGCGTTCTTGGTCTTAGGACGCTTTATGTTAGCCTCCCCTCTACAGTGATTTTTGGGAGTATTACTTAAAGCCACGTGATAGGTTCAAGGTCTCAGCATGGTGCCTGGTACGTGAGAAGTGTCATCAACCTGTGACACGAGTGATTTGCCTTCAAAGATCCTTTACACTATGAAATTCCTTGAATGCATAAATCATAAACTGATTTATAATAAGGAATTTCTTCTTAGGAAGTCTACTTTATAAAGGAAAATATCTTGGTTACAGTTCGTTGTTGTGGTACAGGTGGTGGTGGTATTTATTGATGGTATCTTCAAGCCACAGTGAGGCACTTAGCAAGACCTTGAAAATAAGAGAGATATCTAGGTCCTTGGACATTCCAGTGGCAGATCTCATCATAGGAGGAGTCTTCTACAAACCTTTTTATAGGTTACTTATTATTTAAGGCAATGTTCATTTTGGTAACAGCAAAGCCTACACCACCAGAGACTGTTCCTACGTTGGTCCAGCTCTGGGTGCTGACTTCCTTATGGTCTTTAAGAGACACTGTTTCTCTTAGACCACTCAACTGTGGCAGAAGAACAGTGCTTCCTAACTTTGGAGCCTGGAAATGGCAGACATCATCCCCTTTCCTAAGTAATCCCGCTGCCCTCTGTTCCTCATGGAAGGTCAGAGTTGCAGTCGGTACGGTTCATGGTAGCCACAAGGGCCTTAGCTCTACCGCTGTGCTTTTTACAACCAATGCTGAGACCTAGGATTTTGAGGAAGAATTCTGTGTCCCGCAAGCACTGCATCCTATGGTGAGTGTGGTCAATTTATAAAGGTGTTGAACGATGATATTAATGAAACAGAGATGCTGACTAGATCTCAGAAAGGATGGCAAAGGTAAAAACTGTGAGCATTTGACCCCTTACCCCTTTCCCTAACGTCTGCCCAAGGTCTTAGTCGCCAACATAAAAATGGGGTCATCACAACTCTGTCTGGATGAGTACTCAAAACAGATTCTGAGTACAGAAAAGGTCAGTGGCTACTTTGCTCATACCCATTTTCTGTGTGTCTACCAAGCCAATCCATGTCTTTCTTGGCTTGTAGCGGGAGAACTGACACTAGCTCCAAAGAGGTTCAGGAGTGGACCCCAACTTTTATCCTTGGGCCATCCCAGGCAATCTTGCTTTTTCCTGATCCATGGAATAGTCCTCCTCCGGGGTGGGTTCAATCTCTCTCTCTCTCTCTCTCTCTCTCTCTCTCTCTCTCTCTCTCTCTCCCCCTCTTTCTGAGACAGTTTCTCTGTGTAACTTTGTCTGTCTTGAAACCCACTCTGTAGATCAGGCTGTCTCATAGAGATCTGTCTGCCTCTGTCTTTTAAGTGCTAAGATTTAACGGCACGTGCCGCCATTGCCTGGCTAGGGTGGCCACTGTCAATGTCCTGTTTTTTTGATGACTATTATAGCAACTTTGATGACTATTGTAGCTTGACTTGCCCCTGTTCCCTTTGAATTTTTTGATAAGCCAACTTACTGTGTGATCTCCCTTGTATATTTTCAAACCCAGCAATGTTCTTTGGTCCCTCATCCCTAAGGAAAATGTGTACAAGTTCTTGAGCACATGCATTGTGCAGTCAGAGTGCCCATCCTCCAGTCCTTGTTCAGATACCAGCAGGGCTGGTATGAAGTTGTTTCATTTCCAGACAGTTTTTACCAAAAAAAATAAAAAATATAAAAAAAAATCATACTTAGCACAAAGCCTGAGACATAATGCCTACTTGGTAAAGGTTAGCCAGCAGTATCTTTATTGCAATTGCATATGTATTCCTGCTTTAAATGTTTAAATGGGTATTCTATACCATTGTAGCCTACAGATAAAGAAATGGCATCAAGAAGTCTGAGTTGCCCATTGGTTGGTTTCTTGATTTAACTTCTAGTTCAGTTCTTTGAGTGTATTTTTTTGTTATTAGCAGACAAAATAAAAAGCAGGCTTAAAAAATATATGATGAAGCCATGCCCTGGCTTTGATACCTGCGCGGGGCTTCCATTCTGTCAGTGTGATTTCTCTGCATGGATGGATAGCGGGATTCGGTCTGTTTCTTAGACTGTTTAAAGCCAGGCACAAAAGAAGTCACACTGGCCGAGTCCACAGCTGGCAAAAAAAAAAAAAAAAAAAAAATGGAAGAGGCTAAGCTGGTGAAAGAAACTGTTAATACAGACCAGAAACTTTTTAAGCTATAAAAAGGAACATGCCCACTGAAATTCTGAAAGCAGAAGTTTTATTTGGGTAAAACGATGTTCAGCTCTGCATGATTCCGACTTAGAAAACGCACACGCTTGTCTTCTCCCTCTGCCAAAGCATCAGATTTTAACACAGAGGCACCAAAATAGAGAGAGAGGAATAATGGGCCTTCAGATGGTATGGGCCCCAAAGCAAACTGAGCCACATGCATGCTAAAGTGCTCGTACCTTTCAGAGAAGAAAAGACAGGGGCTGCGTCTCTAACCCGTGGACCCCAGCACTGCCTCTGCCATCTTGCTCCATCCCTAGTAACCAGGGGCAACAGGTGAAAAGATAACAGATATGAAGAGGAGAGGTATGGTTTCTAAGTCACTTGCCAGAACACCTCTTTTTTGTAACCGCCTCTCTACCTCATCCCCACAAAGAGCACACACCCTAAGCCCCAAGTGGGCTACCAGGCAGCATTGTCTGAAAACACAGTCTCTCCATCAAATGCTTTCGGTATTGAACACAGAATGCTTCTCTATCTCTGGCAGGGCAGACATTCAACGACCTCATGGATTTTCCTTTATGTGTAATCCAGTGAAAAATATGCCTTTGTCTTTCATTTCTCACCCCAAACCTTAGAACAGGACTCAAAATCTCATGGCCATTCACATCACTGCCAAAGGTTTCTATTTATCTGAGTCTATAACATATCAATAACTGCCCCCTGAGGGTGCACTGGGCTTGGATTGTAAACCCCAAGTGTCTGAGGAGAGAGTCTCTTTAAAATCCTTACAATTTATCTGGTGAAGCACTGCATCTTTAATAAAAAAGGTCTCTAGTGATGTTTTAGCTAGAACGCTTCAGGGTTTTGTGTGCTTTTTAATTCCCTTTAGTACACTGTAAACTCTTAAACACCAGGACTGTATTAGATATTCTAAATATATATGTGTATACCTTTACATACCTGTGTATTTTATGTATAACATAACAGACACATATATTACTTTTGGAGATGTATGAGTATTCTACACATACATAGCAGGTGCTGGAATGACATGTAGTGAGGTCTTAGTAGACATATACTGAGTGAATGAGTGAATGACTGGGCTATTGCACAGCACATAGACCAAAGAGAAGTGGAACTCAAGATATCAACAGTGAATCTCAAATTCTATAGTTAGAAACTGAGAAGGGAATTTTAGTCTTGATTTTGGCTTCCTCTCAGTGTTTAAGGGAGCAAACCTATTTTGTGCAACTTATACACTGATTTATAAAGGATGACTAGAGTTGGCCATATTTAAAAATATTCTTGACCCCAGGATATCTGGATTTCCAGTGTCCTTGACCCAGCAGCCAGACTGACAGGTGACCTGTGTCTTACAATCAGGTGGAGTGCAAAGACAAGTGACTGTCAGACTGAGCATTGCATGATGGGAACCCGGCTTTTCAAGACAGGGTTTCTCTGTGTAGCCCTGGCTGTCCTGGACCTCACTCTGTAGACCAAGCTGGCCTTGAACTTAGAAATCCACCTGCCTCTGCTTACCGAGGGCTGGGATTTAAGGCAAGGGCAACCACAGAACCAGGTTTTCCAGTATCTCACATTGTCACCTCCGGAGGGGAAGGATGAATGCCACTTGCTGCTGAATAGCAAGCTCTAAATGTCATGTTACTCCCAGTGAGGACATGAATCTACCAGATAAGGATGAGTGAAAAGCCAGTAGAGATGGCTACGAGTCTCATAGTCTGCCCTGTACAATCCCGGGGGCATCTTCTAGCACCGGGAATACGCAGACCTTAAAGACTTTAGCAAAGTCAAGTCCAGGCATCCCAAGCCTTTCTGGTAGCTTTTTTTCAGCTCAGTTTTCCTTTTAAGGGAAAATATGGTAATGGCTAGGATGATGTCTCACAGCCTATATAGGGCCAGCCATCACCTCTGGCTAGAAAGCTCACTTAGGGGTGATGGCAGAGCCTAGTGGCACCTGCTGGAAGTAATGCCTGCTCCCTCTCCCTGGTATCCATGACCTCTTCATTGTCACTTGTGCAGAAAGGTGTTTTTTTTTTTTTTTTTTTTTTTTTTTTAAAAAAAAAAAAAAAACACACATCCCAACCAGAGGTATCAGGAGACAAGACAGCTCCATGTGGCTCTAGAGGGTTCCTTGAGAAGAGAAGACGACATGCTCTGTCCACCTCACTGACTCTAATAGCTCCTTGGGAGCCACAAAGAGCGGTTGCATCCATCCTTGAGTTAGGAGGCTTTCTCTGAAGCTGGCTTCACACAACAGAATATAATGGCTCCCTGGGAACGGTTATCAGAGGTCACATAAATCTGCATGGAGGGCTTTACTGCCTTTTCTTTTCTTTTCTTTTCTTTTCTTTTCTTTTCTTTTCTTTTCTTTTTTTTTAAGGTGACTCATTTTTACCCCAGGAGGTAGGAGTCTGTTAACAGGCATTTGCATGATAATATCCATGTCGACATGTTCAGTGTTATGGAAAGAGTTCTGTTGTACACCAAACACCGTTTTCACAGCGTCTGTAGCAGCTTTCTCTTCTGAGGTTTTCAGTCCTAATTGGGCTCTCCATTTTGTCTCTTTCCTTCTGCCCACTCTGCTGCAGGGAAAGCGTACAGGGCAAGAAAACCATTCTTTTCTGTACACCCACACTCCCTGGATTCTCCAAGAACATTAGGAAAAACATGTTCTTTCTGGCTTTTAAAAGTAGGCAGGGTGGGCTGAAAGAACCTCTACCCGAACTTAAAGCCCTACAGAGATGTCTGACCTTCGTGGGCAGAATTAAATTTGGAGATGAAATATCAATATTCTTCCCTCTCCTCACCTTTCCTTTCTTCCTCCCATCCTCCCCTTCCCTTCTTTTTTCAGGTACAAACTGAGCCTTGAAAACAGAGGAAAATCAGGTTCACATCTAGGCCCTACTACTTCCTACTTACTTTAAACAACTGACTTCTCCATTTCTCACGTTTCTGTCTGTGAAGTGAGGGTGATAGTAGTAATCTCTTTGGGAAATGGATAGAGGGCATTTTTAATAGATTAAAGTATAAAACTGTAGTCATTACATAACCATATTTAATAGGTTTTGACAAGTGCTTAATAAATGTTTATTATTCTTTTCCAACTTTTACCTCTTCCCAGTTATTTTCTTTTCCTTTGGAGCCAACCCCATTTCTTTAGTATCACATCTCACAGACTCTAGGTTGTCCCTAAGAAATAGCCAGAAGCAAGTACAATACAGGGAACTACATACAAACTAACGTAAGGCAGCCCACCATAACTTTGTAACTCTTCGGTTTCACTTCCGCATGCACCTTTCTGCTTGCTTGGAGAGAAATATTAGAAAAATGTTAATAAGCCCTAAATTTGAGAAGTAAGAATAGAAAAATGATAGACAGTGAGGAATATCGCTTAGGGCTCCTCTCCCCAACAATTATTATTCCTGAATATTTAAATTCTATTTCTATCTACCTATTTAATTGAAGAATATATTACAGTAGGATATGTTACCCACCAGACCACTCTGAACCCAGATGAAATCCAAAACTGTGACAGACTGGGTATGGTTAATGCCAGGACTCCAAGTGGCGTGTATCTGCCAAAGAAAACTTGTCTAAGAGACACAAACATTTCCTCTGGACTTGGCAAATTACACACATATTTCAAAGGGGGTTCTTTTAGTGGTGAACTCTGAAGGGGTATAGGTTGCACTGGCTTTGGTGACTTAATTTGAATAAATGGTCAGCTGGTAGAAAAGTCAGGTCATCAGTAATTCCTTTAGAAGCAAATGTTGAGAGAAAGATATGCTTAAAATGAATGATTCCCTTGTTGGGGAAGGTAGTAGCTTTGCTTCTGGGTTCTGGTTAAGGGGACAATGTGGGGATCTCTAAGAGAGTTGAATTAGAGTCATACACTAGGAACCCTGAAAGAAAATGATCAGGTATATGTCCTGGGTGAAGGCTTCCTTGAGGGAAAAGGACTGAGAGGAGATCGACTAGGAGGGGAAAGAAGAAAGGGAAAAGGTGGAGGAGGAAGAGGAGGAGGAAGACAAGGAGGAAAAGGAAACATCATAGAAGTTAGACCTATTGCAAAAGCAGAAAATTGCCATGGAGAAAAAGCTGCACTGTTCTTGGAAAATCAGAGAAGGGAACTGAGACACAGCTACATGGACTGGAACTCCAAAGGCAGAGAAGCTAGATTCAGCCCAGCATCCTGCCCGTGCATGCATCCTGCCCATGCGTGGGCACCATACAAACTGATGAAATCCAGAGGTCAGCCCCTAGTGCTATGCACTGACTCTCTGGTTATAGATGATTCTTAATGTCGTGCTATTTACAGGGGATCATAGTTATGCAGTGAAGAGGTTTAGATTGAGGGAATGTGGTAGATGTTATATGAACTCACCCAGTTATCTTTGCAACCTTGCTAAATTTCTAAAGCTATTCCCAACTAAAGATTTATTCTACAGAATCAAGTCAAGGATTCAGAATCCTGAGTAGAGCTTATTGTCATTCTGACTTGAGGTCCGAGGATGGGGAGTGAATGAAAAATACAACTAGCATGGGAAGAAGAGGTAGGAGGGGGAAGGCAGAGGTGCAGGCAAGGCAAATATGGACATTGTGGAGGACAACACATCCTCATTCTGATGGAGAGCTATTTTTTTTTTTTTTAAAGACAAAGTGGTAACGTTCAGGTTCAGGTTCTGAAAGACTAATGTGTAAGTCCATGGAAAGAGCAGTTTTCAGGAGAGTTCTGAGCAAGCAGGCAACTAGAAAGCCCCTTTCAGTCAATCATTTGGGGGAAAGATGGTATTTTAGACTTGTTCCTCCCAGTGGTAAGTCTTTTAAATAACATCATCATCTGGTGATGGGGGGCTCCTGAGTAAAGTTTAGGAGAATTTAAGGAAGACATCCCCCAATGGGTCGTGTCAGATTCTGCTAGCAGATGACCCAGACACTGCTCCCACTGTTAGAAATCCAGAATTAGAAATTCCAAGGGATGGGGAAAGCCTTGAAGGCAACTGTGAATGATGAGATGGAGGAGCCAAGGGAATAAAAAGCCCCAAAGTTAAAGGGAGGGGAGAACTCTGGGAGATGAAAATGAGCTGTGCTTTTAAATGCAGCTCCCATTAGCCCGAGTCCTACATATGTAACTGGGATGACTAATGGCCATCAAGAGAACGGTGTCACTGAAGTGACAGAGATAAAAGCCACGTTTCCAGAAGGTTGGGAAGAGAGGAAAAAAGAGGCTCAAGGCACAGGATATTCCTTCTTCATACTGGGGCAAGCCTATAATCTAGGCACTTGGGGAGCAGAGGCAAGAGGATCAGGACTTCCAGGAAAACCTCAGTTATACCAGATTCCCTTCAATGATAGCAATAAAATGAAGAAAATTTTCCTTAGAAATAGGATGGCCAGTACTGCAAACATGTGTATGAATAAGAACATATTTGGGAAGGACAATGCTGGAGAGATGGTTCAGTGGTTAGGAGCAGCTGCTTGTTCTTGCAAAAGACCTGAGTTTGGTTCCCAGAAGCCACACGGATAGCTCACAGCCACCTGTGACTTTGTCTTTAACAACAGAGGGGATCTGGGGGAGAAGCAGAGAACAGTGCTAAGAGATACTATGGATGCCAGTGGAGTTAATGGGAAGGAAGCATTGTTCTCTAGATAACAGAAACAGAAACAAGGGTACCTGTAAAGAGGCTGGTTTGGTCTCAACTGATATCATCGTCTCGTCTCAGTCAAAGCCAGGGCGACACTTATCTAATAAGCCCTTTTCCTCTTTTGGCCTGTGTTCTTTGTGCACTCCTCCCCCGAAAGACCTCTGTGAGCCTTGGTCTTTAGATGAAGATCAAAATTCTATAAGAGTCTACATGAGCCGGGCGGTGGTGGCGCACGTCTTTAATCCCAGCACTCAGGAGGCAGAGGCAGGCGGATTTCTGAGTTCGAGGCCAGCCTGGTCTACAGAGTGAGTTCCAGGACAGCCAGGGCTACA